>NW_005871226.1:1059565-1067394 GCF_000147115.1 Myotis lucifugus | reverse complement strand
TGGGGTGGGGTGGAAGGCGGAGAAACCAGGAAAGGTGGGGAGCTACAGACCTAGCTGCTCCCCTCCCCCTAGAGTTCAGCCACATGGTTCTCAGAACTTGAGAGAGCAGCCCCTTTCTACTAGTAATATACACGTTAAAAGCTCTTACCTGGGAGAGTTTTATCCCCCCCCCACTATATATAAAAAACTGTTTTGGGGAAAGACTCTGTGCCGGATCAATGGCACACGCACTTTCTGAGCAGCACTTCAAAACGTATGAACAAGTGGAAAATTGGGTCTCTGAATAGTTTGTCTCAAAACAAGAAAAGTTCTATTGGGACGGTATCCACAAATTACATGGGGAAAATGTGTAGCTAGGGATGGACATTACTTTGAATAAAGCACTTTTGATGTTTCTCTTGAAATTACCGTATTTTCTTTGATTACAAAATCCGTATTAACCGGTTAATAATGCGGATTGGCTATTAACTGGTTAATATTGCCAATAGAACTTTTCTTGTTTTGAGGCAAACCATCCAGAGACCCAATTTTCCACTTCTTCGTACGTTTTGAAGTGCTGCTCAGAAAGTGCGTGTGCCATCGATCGGAACAAGTGGTCATCTGAAGGAGCAATACAACAAAACAGCATACATATCAAATCGCATACATATCAACATATGTGTAACTCCATCTATTGGAAAAAATCCACATTATTAACCGGGACACCTAGTACTCCTGCCAAGGGCCAAAGACAGGCCCAGCTGGCTGCCTGTGAGGATCAAGGCAGGGCAGCACCGCCCCAGCCCAGCCCTGAGCTGAGGGGTGTCCACAAAAATAGGAAGTGAAGCCCACGTGGAGCCAGCATTGGGGGGCATGAGGCCCCACTGAGCCTCTCTCACAGGCCCAGGACTGAGCTGGGCCTTCAGTGGGAGGAAGCAACACAGCCCCAGAGGCAGCCCCAAAGCCTGGCTTGGAGGCTCAGGCAGCTCAGGGGTCTGTCTGCTAGACGTCCCCCAGGCGTGGGCTGGTGGCCTGTCACCACCACTCTGGGCTTTCCTAGGGCTCCTGTGAGGAGGACTGGGGCTGCCCTGAGATTCAGGCAGGGGATGAGGGGGCTGATGGAGTCTGGCATAAAGACCCATGGACAAAGCAACTTGTTTGGCTTCAGGCTGAGCCGGGGCCCAGGGCCTGTGCTCCCTCAGCGGCTGCCCTGGCGGTGGCCCTGACAGCTCCCAGCCCTTTCTGGCCTTGGGTACCCTGGGAACATATGTGAGGGGCAGGAAATGAGGGGGACTCTAGAAAGTGCCTGGACAGGGCTGGAGTCTGTCTTGGGGTGCTGGAGAGGCAGGGGCATTTTGGTCACACCCTCAGAGCTCCCTTTCCTCAGGCAACCAGCATAGGCTTAGGCCCTGCCACCAGCTCTAGCTTGAAGGGCCAAGGCGCTGTGTGGCGTGAGCCTGGGAAGGGAGGCAGGAAGGAAGGCCCAGCCCACCAGGTCTTTGTGAGTGGACTTCCTGAGGAGTGTCCCTCCTGCCTCCTGGCCTCCCGCCCCTGCACACACACACACACACACACACACACACACACACACACACAGAATTCTGTGCACATAGACCTACTTGCAGATATACACAGTCTCACACAAGGCCCTGTGCACAGAGATCTGCCCACAGCAAACAGATAGACAGATAGACAGACAGACACACACACACACACACACACACACACACACACAGAATTATGTGCACAACGACCTACTTGCAGATATACACAGTCTCACACAAGGCCCTGTGCACAGAGATCTGCCCACAGCAAACAGATAGATAGATAGACAGACAGAAACACACACACACACATGCGCACAGGGTCCCATGAACAGATATGTTCTGTGTGCACACAGGAGTGAAGCGTGCACAAACACATACACTTACGTACACAGTCCTGTGCGCACACACATACACTCTCAGGAACTTCTGGGAGAGGCACCCCTATCCGGACAAGGGCAAGTGGAGGGTGGGTGGGGGCAGAGGTGAGGGATTCTTACCAATGTACAGCCCCTGCAGGCCCACCTCCGGGACAGCCAGCATCTTTGCAGGCCCTGAGGCTGTGAACAGGAACAGACATGCAAATGACATTTATTTGTTCCTTTGTTCCCTCATGGAATGCTTACTTGTTTTATTTATTTATTTTTGGCTGGAGTCTTTTGAAGCAAATACCAGACACCATGTTGTTTCACCTATAAATTCTTCAATATGTCTCTCCAACAGATAGACTTTTAAAAACATTGCCACAGCACCATTATCATGTGTAACAAAATTAATTCCTTAATCTCATCTAATGCTCAGTCCACCGCCCCAGCTTTTCTCAAAAAGGTCTTTTTTTAACAGTTGCTTTGTTGGAATCAGGATGGTCCTAAATGTTTTTGGTGCCCAGTCTGTGCCAGGTGCTGGGGGACATCAGAGACAGACCCAGAGAGACACTGTCTCTGCCCCAGGGGCCCACAACCTGGCGGGGAACTGCTTATCTATACTAATAAAAGGGTAATATGCTAATTAGACTGTGAGATCTTCTGGACGTCCTTCTGGACAAAGCCATGGTGGCAGGGCTGAGGCAGAGGCGGTTAGGGGTGATCAGGCCAGCAGAGGGGGCAGTTGGGGGCAAGCAGGCTGGCAGTGGGGGGCAGTTGGGGGCGATCAGGCTGGTAGGAGAGGCAGTGGGGGCAAGCAGGCCAGCAGGAGGGGCAGTTGGGGATGATCAGGCCGGCAAGGGGGGGCAGTAGGGGGTGAGCAGGCTGGTGGAGAGAGCAGTTGGGGGCGAGCAGGCTGGCAGGCAGAGTGGTTAGGGGCAATCAAGCAGGCAGGCAGGTGAGCAGTTAGGAGCCAGCGGTCCCAGATTGCGAGGGGGTTGTCTGACTGCCGGTTTAGGCCTGATCTCACAGTCAGACATCCCCCGAGGGGTCCCAGATTAGAGAGGGTGCAGGTTGGGCTGAGGGACACCCCCCATGCATGAATTTCATGCACTGGGCCACTAGTAATCAGATAAACACCCAAGTGGATTTGATGTTACAAATGATGCAGTCAAGGTCACAGCTGGTTACAAGCACGGCAGAGAGGAGAACATGGTAAGGCTGGAGAGAGGGGCTGGCCTGGCCCGGCCCTGCAGGCAGGCCCTCGTGGACCCTATTTTAGATTTGGTTTTACATAAAGGGCAACAGCAAATCTTGAACGTTTTTTTTAAATATAGTTTTTAAATTGATTTCAGAGAGGAAGGGAGAGGGAGAGAGAGATAGAGACATCAATGATGAGAGAGATTCATTGATCGGCAGCCTCCTGCAGGCCCCACACTGGGGATCGAGCCAACAACCATGGCATATGCCCCAAACAGGGCTCAACCATGACCTCCTGGTTCATAGGTTGATGCTCAACCACTGAGCTACACCGGCTGGGCAATCTTGAAAGTTTTGAAGCGGCAGAGTGGAGGTGGGGGCATGACTGGATTTGCGTTTTTAAAAGTTCCTCTGGCTGCATGGGGGTGTGGGATGCAGTGGGACAGTATGGAAGCAGAAGCCCAATCAGGGCTCCAGGTGACTGATGATGCTCATGGCTGTGTATCTTGAAACAGAAGTAGGTACAATTAAGTTAGAGGTTAAAACCAACAGGGCTGATGGAGGTGGCAGGATTGGATATGGGGATTAAGTTGTCAAGGATGACAGTATCTGATTCAAACTGGCAGGTGGGTGGTGAGATGGAGAACACTGGAGAAGGCAAGCTCCCCTGACCCCTACCCTACCCACAGACACAGGCCTGCAGGGCGCAAGGAGCAGTGTTCTGGCTGGAGTTCAGGAACTGCCAGAGGAGCCAGAGGATATATGCTCTAGAGGTCAGGGAGAAGCTGAGGTGGAGATGTGTGTCTGGTGGTCATTGGCAGAAAGCAGAGTGCGGGAAGGGAAGGGAAAGGACCCTTCGCATAAAGGCTGACTCCAGAAGGTGGGATGGCCGAGGAGACCTAGATGCCTGCTGTGGTTTCATGGCATCTCAGTTGTTAGATGAGACTGGAAACAGCTGTGTGAATGGCCCAGAGCTGCATTTGGGTGGAATGACGAGAAGGGGTGGGAGTCAGGTAAGCCTAGGTGAGGAGAGAGCAGAGGGTAGGCGAATGGAGCTAGCACTTCCAGGAAGGTGGCTGAGATCAGGGAGCTGATGTATGGGCAATACCCGGGAGGAGCAAAAAGCTTAAGGGGAGCTGCCCAGAGCCCACTCCCTCTCTGTAGCCAGGAAGTTTTGCTAATAGAACACCAACAGACACAGGTGGGCACTGTCATATCCCCCCCCCACACACACACACATATACATCCTTGCTAATGCACAGTTCACACAACTCAGCCCCGTCATGCACAGACATCCAGGCATGTCCAGGATACTCTGACATGGCCAGCACCATGGAGATTTCCAGATACATTCAATCCTGCTATCATTGGAGGTGCAAAGTTGGATGTCCAGGAATCAGAATCAGGGGGAAAGACAGGGGCGTTCACAGAGCACAGAGATGCTGAGAAAGGGAAAGCAAATAGATGGGGTGTGTACAGGCTTTGAGAGCCAGGGACAGGAGCCCAGTTCAGGGTGATGGAGTGGCATGCTGGAGCTGATTCCCACCAGCTGGCAAAAGCAGATTCTCTACATCTCTTCCCAATTCCACATTCATTGACATCACATTGGTAGCTTGAAATCAGCCATGGTGGGAGCATTTACACCACAGAAACTGGCAAACACTGCAAATCAGGGTTTTCTCCCTTTTGTAGTGTTGACTGTAAAACATTTACCAGCACACAGTGGATCTAGGCCACAAAGGAGAAGCTGGCAGCCCTATTTGTACATCATTTCAATTCTTCAGCAAAAATTTACCGAGCATTTCTTTGTGCCAAGTTCTGAGCTAAGTGCCGGAGAAACACTTTGTTGAATGAATGGATGGATTTTCTGGACCAAGGCGATTATACCTGGAGGAGAAACAATCTAGAACCACCAGGAAAAAAAGAGTTAGGAGTCGTCACTCTAAGCTGGATTCCACATCTAAATTGAGTGCCTATAATTCGCCAGCTGCCTGAAGCTGGTCCAGTTACCTCTCATTTCTGAGTGTGTGATTCACTGAGTGCCTTACACTGGGGTCTCAGGGCTGGCAAGGACCTATTATGGCATCTGGGTGGAGTGTATCCTGGTTGCCTCTCTGTGCCCTGGTGCCTTTTCTGCAGAATGGGTTGCACAGGGGGCTTGGGAGGATCAAGTTCAGGTAAAAAAGGTGGTTGAGCCCTGGCCGGTTTGGATCAGTGGATAGAGCATCGGCCTGGGGACTGAAGGGTCCCGGGTTCGATTCCAGTCAAGGGCTGCTTGATCCCCAGTGGGGAACGTGCAGGAGGCTGCCATTTGATGTTTCTATCTGTCCCTTTCCCTTCCTCTCTGAAATCAATAAAAATATGTTTTTTAAAAAGTAGGTGGTTGACAAAAGGCAGGGAGTTGGACAGATGTGAGTAGTATTCTTTCCCTTCATGATGTGTATTCTGAATTTCTCTTCTTAGAAGATTTTGGTCTTATTGAGAGTTTATTCTAGTCATGCTTCATTCTTTAGGGAGGGAGGGAAGACCAAAATCAATTTGTGTTAAAGAAGGAGGATTCTGCCAGCTGGCATAGCTCAGTGGTTGAGCGTTGACCTATGAACCAGGAGGTCCCGGTTCGATTCCTGGTCAAGGCACATGCCTGGATTGTGGGCTTGATCCCCACTGTGGGGCTGATCAATGATTCTCTCTCGTCATTGATGTGTCTATCTCTCTCTCCCTCTCCCTTCCTCTATGAAATCAATAAAAAAATATATTTTTAAAAAAAGGAGGATCCTGCTGATTCCTTGAGAGTTGGAGGTGGAGGGAGTGGCAGCACCATCTGTCTTCAGGACATGCCCCCTCACCCCCACCATGCACACACACTCAGAACTATTTAAGGAGAATGATGAACATGGGGCTCAGGACCACCTCCGCTCCCAAAAGCTGTATGTCTGGGCAGAGTCCACGGCTGGAAATGGGGTGAGGAAGACGCTGTCCCAGGGGCCTGTTAATTTCAGATTACTGCTGCTTGGGTTTAAGAATCATTGGGTGGGGCAGTTTGATTTACACAGAAAGTAACTTCATTTCCTGACTACAAGCACAGGCTAAACTCTGGCCCCAACCTGACCCCTACCCTACCCACAGACACAGATCCTTAACCCTGCCCATGCACTGACCCATTCTTGCCCTCGGACTGATGACCCCTGGCCCTTGACCTCATATTGACCTCTAATCTTCAGTTTCACCATGACTTCTGGCACTGACTTCTATCCAATTGACATGATCAACCAGTCATTGGGGATCAGGACAGGGTGTGGCTGAGTAGGGACTTGAAACTGGAGACCCCCATCCTAGACAGTCCCCCCAAATCACAAGGCCTAGGACTTCTTGCCTGATGGAGAGAATTCTCCAAGGATCTATTCCTGGGGTGAGGGTGTTGAGGTCGAGGGCACGTGATGTTGCTGGATTTCAGGGCTCCACATGTACCTGTCCTCTGCCCGTGAGGACAAAGAGCCCACCCAGATTTTTACAGCTCCCCCCTCTCTCCCACCTATTCCCAGCTTCTCCCACCCGCTGCTCTCTCTCAGCATCTGCCAGCCCTTTAATGGCACAGGACTGGACTCAGCAGGCAAAGGGAGGCCACAGGCATGTCTCTCAGGCCAGAGAGTGGGCCCACCAGGCCCCAGAGGCAGATCAGAAACCCCAAAGGGCTGCTCCCGTCCAGTCTCTCCTGGAGGGACCGGTGGGAGGCTGCCTCCTTCTGCACTGGGGCAGGGGTGACAGAAATGGCCCCTCCCGTCTTTCCATGCATCCTGCCCCACCCAGTGGGTCCTCATCATGGGAGCAGCCAGTTCATAAACAACCTCTGTCCCACAGAGCCGGGCCCTGCAGCCCCTCCCATCCTCTGCCCACCAGTCCCCCATCACCTCCCTTACCTTCTGGGGCAACCGGCTGCCTTTGCTCTCACAGCGAGTCCATATTTTCGCGCCCACTCCATCCCAGGCTCTCTCCCCCACACAAGCCTGCTTCACAGACAGCTCCACCGGCCTGCAGGGAGCCCAGACCCACCCCACCTGGACCCGGAAGCTAGCCTCACAGAGGAAAACCAGAGTTCCCCCGCTCAGGAGGCCGGACCCCAGTCTGCAACTGTGGCACCCCGGCCACCCAGCCACTCCAGACCTTCTGGGACCACAGGGCCCGGGACCAGCGCCCCTCCCATCCTAGACGTCCCCCCAACACACACACACATGCACACACACACACCAGGTATCTACCTCAGGTCTAGGCACTCTGCCCTCCACAAATGGGCCCCTGGTGCAGCCCCCGAGCCTCACCACTCCCACCCCCAACCCCACCACCACTCCATAGCAAGGAGTCTGTCCGGGTGTTCAATAGAGAAGGATGTTTCCTCCAATCACGGCAGGACTGGCCCAGGTGGAGCAAAGGAGCAGAAGCACAGGAGGCAGGTGTGCTGGAGGGCAGGGGATGGGGCTGGAGGTCAGGGCTGGGAAGGGCAGCCTGAGAGGTCAGTCAAGGGCAGTCCACACCTGGGATCTTCTGCTTTAGCTAATGGGGAGCCATGGAAAGTATGGGAGTGGTGATGCAATGAGACCACATTTGCACCTTTTTTTAAAAAATATATTTTATTGATTTTTTACAGAGAGGAAGGGAGAGGGATAGAGAGTTAGAAACTCCATGAGAGAGAAACATCGACCAGCTGCCTCCTGCACACTCCCTACTGGGGATGTGCCCACAACCAAGG
>NW_005871226.1:1042667-1059375 GCF_000147115.1 Myotis lucifugus | reverse complement strand
CGCCTGGCGGCCGGCTCCCCAGTACCCCGGGGGGTGGGGTGGGGGAGAAGGGTGAGGAGCGGAGGGGGAGGGAGGGGAGAGGAATTCCATACCCCTGGTCGGCCTCCTGCGGCTCGGCGGCGGAGGGGCCCCCTGCCTGCCCCGACAGGGCTACCTCGGGCTCTGCTTAGGCAGCCCACGGGGAGAGCCTACAGGCTGGGGAGGGACAGCCCGCCCCAGGCCCCTCACAGCACCCTGTCCCAGACCCCCGGGCCCTGGACCCAGACCACCCACCCTGCCACCCCCAGCTTGGTCTCCAAGGGTGAGAGAGACAGGAGGCCCAATGAGGGTGCAGGCAGCCCTTGGAGTGGGCCTGGCTCTGTCCTTGCTGAAGTCTGAGGCCTAGAGAGAAGGGTGCTCACCGGCTGGGTCCCCACTGCCCGCAGGGGCTCACCCAGAACTCACCTTACCTCCTCTTCTGTGGGGTCGCACAGCCTTCGTCCTGACCTAACCCAGGTCTTCTCTTGGGGATGCTGGGATGTGGCCTCCAAAAAGGGGGTCTGCAGGGTGGAGCCCCCCTTTGCTAAGCCCCTGTAAGGCAGCTGACTGTGCCCCCCAGGACCTCCTTTTTTAAAAAAAATATTTTTATTGATTTCAGAGAGGAAGGGAGAGGGAGAGAGAGATAGAAACATTAACAATGAGAGAGAATCATTGATCGGTTGCCTCCTGCACTGGGGATGGAGCCCAAAACCCAAACATGTGCCCTAACCAGGAATCCAACCGTGACCTCCTGGTTTATAGGTCGATGCTCAACCACTGAGCTACTCCGGCTGGACGAGTATTTGTTATTTGATTTGAGAGAGAGAGAGAGAGAGAGAGAGAGAGAGAGAGAGAGGCAGAGAGAGGCAGAGAGAGGCAGAGAGAGACATCAATCCATCACCTCCTGTAGGCGATCGAACCCTAGGTAAGTGCCCTGACCAGGAATGAACCTGCAACCATCTGAGCCACTGGCAGGGCCCCAGGACCTCCTTGTTCAGGCAGGGCCTGAGCAGGCCCCTTCCCTCCACCAAATGTGCCCCAGAGGCTCAGGGTGGCTCAGCCCAGCTCTCCGCACTAAGGGACCTGGTCTCTCTCTGCTCTCCCAACCCCCTCCCAAGACAAGGCTCCCACAGTTCTTTGAGCATCACAGTTGCCTCCCACTCCAAACCCTTGCAGGGGCCGTTTTTCCTCCCTCCTCCTCTCTGCCCAGCTAAAAGGCTCCCCAGCTAAGTTGTCACCTCTCCTAGGCTTGTTGTCCTTATTGGCAGGGCCACAGCCCCAGAGCCACCTGCAAGGAGGTTGGGGGTAGGGGCTGTGCTGCACTAGACAGTTTTGGATGTCACTACCTGGCCAGTAAGCCAGCAAGGTATCTAGTTAGCAACCTCCACTGGCTGCTCTGAGTGTGGGTATCTGTTGGTGTGGCAGTATGTGTATGTGTGTGGGTGTGTTTGCTTATATCTGTGACTGTATGTTTGTGTTTGAGTGAGTCTCTTGTGATGTGTGTATTATTTAATATTTTTATTTTTTAATATATTTTTATTTTTATTGATTTCAGAGAGGAAGGGAGAGGGAGAGAAAGAGAGAGAGAAACATCAATGGTGAGAGAGAATCATTGATCAGCTGCTTCCTGCATGCCCCCTCCTGGGGCTTGAGCCCGCAACCTAGGCATGTGCCCTTGACTGGAATCGACCCGGGACCTTCAGTCCACAGGCCGATGCTCTATCCACTGAGCCAAACCAGCTAGGGCTGTGTGTGAGTGTTTCTATTTGTCTGTCTGTGAGTGTGTAACAACTGTGTGATGGGGGCTGGCAGGTCTTCCTCTCAGTTCAGCGGTTGAACAGAGCCTGGGAGGATGGAAGTGTGGCTGTTTGTGAGTGTATGGGGAAGAGGTGCAAGGTCTGGCCCCTCAAATGCAACCTGCCTCTTGTTTTTCATTTTTCCTCTCAGTTTTCCTCCATCCCCATCTTTAGCTCCACAGATTGGCTCATCTCTGAGGGGCTGGCAGCAGGCTCTGAGCAGGAATGAAGACTCATGGGTGGGGATCTCTGGGCGCCCTCCTGCTTGGCAGCCTTCTGCCCTCCCCCTCCTCCATGTCAGGCCCCCTTAGCTCAGCCTGACTTGGGAGTCACAGGCCCCCACCCTTGGGCAGCTTCCAGTCTGACACAGAGGACAGCAAATAATCCCCATGAATCCTGCTCCAAGTTAGAGGAGGTTCGAGTCAATTGCCATCAGAAGGTTTGGGCCCAGGTGGGCGTGGACAAGTGTCCTGCAGAGCCCCTGCCCTTCACTGTCCTCTCTGTGCTCTTGCACCTCCCTCCTCTTCCCTTGGGCGCCATTGTGGGCCCACCTGCCGACCTCAGTGGCTTCCTGCTTCTCCCCGTGGGGGCAGCACGAGGAAGATCAGCCTCTGAGAGTGTCCTCCAGGAGCCGTCTCTCTCAGGCCAGGCTTCCCTCCTCTGGCCTTTGCTCAGGATCTTGTCCCGTGGGTGCCAGTGCTGCCAGCCCTGCTCCTCCGTCCTTACCTATCATGCAACTAGAGGAGACTTTCAAAGGTGCAAATCTGGCCTGGCCGGCATAACTCCGTGGTTGAGCGTCGACCTATGAACCAGGAGGTCAGGGCTCAATCCCCAGTGTGGGGCGTGCAGGAGGCAGCCAATCAATGATTCTCTCTCATCATTGATGTTTCTATCGCAACCTCCCTCTCCCTTCCTCTCTGAAACCAATAAAAAAAAATAGATTTTTTAAAAAAGGTGCAGCCCTAACCAGTTTAGTTCAGTGGATAGAGCGTCGGTCTGGGGACTGAAAGGTCCCGGGTTCAATCTGGTCAAGGGCATGTACCTTGGTTGTGGGCACATCCCCAGTAGGGAGTGTGCAGGAGGCAGCTGGTCGATGTTTCTCTCTCATTGATGTTTCTAACTCTCTATCCCTCTCCCTTCCTCTCTGTAAAAAATCAATAAAATATATTTTTTAAAAAAAGGTGCAAATCTGGTCTCATTGCTTCACCACTCCCATACTTTCCATGGCTCCCCATTAGCTAAAGCAGAAGATCCCAGGTGTGGACTGCCCTTGACTGACCTCTCAAGCTGCCCTTCCCAGCCCTGACCTCCAGCCCCATCCCCTGCCCTCCAGCACACCTGCCTCCTGTGCTTCTGCTCCTTTGCTCCACCTGGGCCAGTCCTGCCCTGATTGGAGGAAACATCCTTCTCTTTTGGACACCCGGGGAGAAACTGGCCCTTTGGGTCCTATTGTGGGTGCTGTGTCTTCTCGGAGAGCCCCCCGCCCTGGTCACCACCAGGTGGGGCATTTAGGAAGACTTTGGGTTTGGGAGGCAGGAGTAAGGCTCTCCTTTCCGGGGGCCCGCTGCCTGGCCTGGCCCGGCAGCTTTAGGGCAGAGGTGACGTTTGTCTTTAGGACACATCATCCCCCCACCTAAGCCTATGTGTGCTGAGGGGCTGTGGAGGAAACTTCTCAGTCTTCTCTCCACCCTGCCCAAGCCGGCTGCTTGCTCTGCCCCAGAGCTTGGGGCACATGCACACACACATGAACTCAAGTGCGTGAGCACGAGGGGGAGGTTAGATGCCCCCACAGCCTACCTCAGAAGGAAGGGTAGGGTGGGCAGAGCTTTTATATATATATATAAAAGCCTAAGCGACCATTAGGGCAGAATGACCAGAACGACCAGTTGCTATGATGCGCACTGACCGCCAAGGGGCAGATGCTCAACGCACAAGCTGCCCCCTGGTGGTCAGTGCGCTCCCACAGGGGGAGTGCCGCTCATCCAGAAGCTGGGCTCTCGGCTGGCGAGCACAGTGGTGGTGGCGGGAGCCTCTCTCACCTCTGTGGCAGCGCTAAGGAGCAGTGAGCTGAGCGGTAAGGAGCAAGGGGTCCTGGACTGCAAGAGGGCACAGGCCAGACTGAGGGATTCCCCCCCCCCCGCCCCAGTGCATGAATTTTGTGCACTGGGCCTCTGATATATATATATATATATATATATATAATTGATTTCAGAGAGAGGAAGGGAGAGAAAGACAGAAACATCAATGATGAGAGGGAATCATCGATTGGCTGCCTCCTGCACACCCCCTCCTGGGGACCAAGCCCATAACCCGGGCATGTGCACTGACCAGGCATCAAACTGTGGCCTCCTGGTTCACAGGTCAAT
Source organism: Myotis lucifugus (assembly GCF_000147115.1). Taxonomy (NCBI): domain Eukaryota; kingdom Metazoa; phylum Chordata; class Mammalia; order Chiroptera; family Vespertilionidae; genus Myotis; species Myotis lucifugus. Next base: position 1,055,195 of record NW_005871226.1, on the reverse strand, counting down.
GTTCAAGCACTGAGCCACACCGGCTGGGCATGGGCAGAGGCTTTTTACACCAATAGACCCTGTTGACTGTGCCTCATGGTGCGCTGGTACCTAGTTGGATACCTTACACTGGCACTTCTGCTGCCACAGCGCCCTGTGGGGAGCAGGGGGAGGACTCTCCACCTTCATTCCACCGAGGAGAAAGCTGAGACTTAGGCCGAACAGAGCACAGATCCAGGGGCAGTCCCAGAGTCTGTGCTCTTGCCTGGGCCATATGTTGCAGGAGGCTGGTGAGGGAAGGGTGTACCTGGGCACCCAGAGGCAGATTCCCCGAATGGCTGGGGGTAGGAGGTGGGGCTCCTGGGACAGAGGCCTCTAGAGTATTCCTCCATCAGATTCCTGAGGTGCGGGCTTCCTTCCGGGAACTGCTCCACCTGCCCCCACCCTGGTGGACTTCCTTTCTCTGGCTCACAGCCTCTGTCTGCATAATTTCCCTCATTGGGGATGGGAATGTGGGAGGCCCTGCCATGCCATTGCCAGGAGTTCAAGGCTCAGCCTTGGTGGTGCCCTACCTCTACGGTTGCAAGGGCAGCTGGCACCTCCTTTTTCATACAAAGAGGGCCCTGGGGTCCCACCTCCCTAATACCCTGCCCCGTATGACACCGCACCCCCCCCCCCTATTTAAGAACTCTGCATGGACACTGCCCACAGGCAGCCCCTTCCCCAGTGTGATGTTATTAGAGCTCCCAGCGGGGTCACAGGGGCGCTTTCTTGGAGGAGGTGGTCCTGGTCTGAGCCCTGAAGGATGACTGAGAGAGTTACTCATGTGGGGAAGCAGGAAGGGCAGGCCAGCAGAAGGAAAGGGTGCAGACAAAGGCATGGGTGGTGGAATGAACAGGAGGCAGAATGGAATGAACAGGATCAACCTCGAGCCGGATGAGGGGTTGGGTGTGCGTGTCCCTGGTGCTATTTTTGTGTCCTACCTCAGCAGACACCCTTGGCCCTTGGCTCAGGAAACCCCAACCTTACTTGCTGCACTTGGGTACCTTCTTGTTTGGGGTCTTCGACCTCTATTCCAGACCCCTGGGAGTTTGGCTTCATTGCACAATTTTCTCTCTGCTCACCCCTTCACTTAGCTCTGGTGACACCTCCCCTTGGCAGGCCCTGCCCCACAGAGTTACCCTCTGCTAGGGTGTAGGGGTACAGAGACCTGGAGGGAAAAGGAAATGTTGGTGGAAGATGATAATTCCACTTCAGTCATGGCAAGCTGGAGGAGATTATGGGCCTGCTGTGTAGACGATGCTGGCTGCTTCCTCCCTCATGTCGATTCTCTTTTTCTGAATAATAGAATCTTCTCTTTTTAGCCACGCACATGGCCACCCAGCACAGAGAACGGATTTCCCAGCTTTTCTTGCTGCTAGGCTTGGACGTGTGACTAAGTTCTGGCCAATGAGATATGTTATGTGGCGTCTTCCAGCCTTCAAACACTGCTGTTGGTTGCCCATTGTTCCTCGTGCCTCCTTCCGCTTTTCTGCATCTTGCTGCCTGGAATGTGATGGGATGACTGTAATTCTAACTACCACGCTGGACTATAAGGTTGAGGGACACACGCTCATGATAGTGTCACAGGGACCCGCAAGGACACTGGCATGGAGTAGCGCACCCATGCCAGCCGAGGGCTGTGTGTGCTTCTAGTCTTTTACATGCAAAAGAAACACACTCTATTGTTCAGGATACTGTATTTTCGGACTCTGTTACTCACAGCAGAATGTAATCCTACCCGAGTCGACCCCAAGGAGAAATGTTGACGAGTTGGTACGCAGATCTGCAGCTCGGAGCAGAGTTTGGAGTTGCGGGTAGAGATTTGGCAGCCATCCATATGGAGATGGTAATTGAAGCCACGCGAGGGATGAGATCACCCAGGCAGAGTGTGCCCATGACAGACGATCCTAGCTTTTCCACTCAGCTTCATCCACCCCTTCCAACACCATGTCAGGAGGATTCGGTCTCCCCGGAGGCTTCTTGGCTTTGATGATGCAGAACGAGGATGGAGGGAGGCTGGGAGGTGTAGAGACTAGGGTTTGGGAAAATTGCTTTGAGGAGTGCTTTCCGTTTTTAAATCTTCATTCGAGGATATGTTTTTATTGATTTTAGAGAGAGAAGAAGGGAGAGAGAGCGAGAGCATGCAAGTGAGCTCTGCCCAGTGGGCTCAGTGGTTAGAGCATCGCCTTGCACACTTAAGGGTCATGGGTTTGATTCCTGGTCAAGGACAAGTACCTGGGTTATGGCTTTGCTCCCTGCCCCTAGTCGGGGTGCATGTGAGAGGCAACCAGTCCATGTGTCTCTCACATCAGTGTTTCTTTCTCTGTCTCCCCTCCCTCTATCGCTTCCACTCTCTCTGAAAAAGCAATGGAAAAAAATATCCTCGGGTGAATATAACAACAACAAAAAAATTAAAGGGAGAGAGAGAAACCTGAAACCTAAGAATGTGCCCTGACTGGGAATTAAATCCGCAACATTATTTGGTTATGGGATGACGCTCCAATCGAGACACCCAGTCAGGGCATTGAGGACTTGTTATTCATTCATTCATTCATTCATTCATTCATTCATTCATTCATTTATTATTTATTATTTAAAAAACTAGAGTCCCGGTGCACGAAATTCACGCAGGGGGGTGGGGTGGGGTCCCTCAGCCAGGCCTGCACCCTCTCACAATCTGGGACCCCTCGGGGGATGTCCAACTGCCAATTTAGGCCTGATCCCACAGGGATCACTAAACCAGCAGTCGGGCATCCCTCTCGCAATCCGGGACCACTGGCTCCTAACCTGCCTGCCTGCCTGCCTGCCTGATCACCCCTAACCACTCTGCCTGCCTGCCTGATCGCCCCTAACCACTCTGCCTGCCTGCCTGATCACCCCTAACCACTTGCCTGCCTGCCTCATTGTCCCTAACTACTCACTTGCCTGCCTGATTGCCCCCAACCACTCTGCCTGCCTGCCTTATCATCCCTAACCACTCGCCTGCCTGCTTGATCGCCCCTAACTGCCTCTGCTGCAGCCCCCACCACCGTGGCTTCGTTTGGAAGGACGTCCGGAATGACGTCTGGAAGGTCATTCGGCTGTCCTGTCTAATTAGCATATTATGCTTTTATTATTATAGATATACTAGAGGCCCAGCGTGCACAAAATTGTGCACGGTTAGGGTCCCTAGGCCTAACCTGGCCTCTGTCGCATGGCCTTTGCTGCCCTGCGATGCTACATGAAGCTCGCCACCCCAGGACGCTCCGATGCTCGCGGCCCCTCAACTGCTCTGCGAGGCTCCCCCTGCCCCTTGACTGCTCCACAAAGCTTGCTGCCGCCCCACAAAGCTCGCCACTGGACGCTCCGTGAAACTCCCCCGCCCCGTGACTGCTTCGCGAAACTCATTGCTGCCTGGGTGACTGCTCTGTTAAGCTCATGGCCACCCCACGAAGCAGCCGGCCACTGCTGCTCAACAGTCCCCAGTCCTGCCCCAACACCAGCACCCGCTCATGGTGAGCGGCTCAGGGGCCAGGGACTGAGAGGTGCTCCATGCACTTCATGGTGACCGGTCATCGGTTCTGTCATGATGGCACCTAGCTCTTTATATATATTAGGTAATATATATATTTTTATTGATTTCAGAGAGGAAGGGAGAGGGAGAGAGAGATAGAAACATCAATGATGAGAGGGAATCATTGATTGGCTGCCTACTGCACGCCCCTTACAAGGAATTGAGCCTGCAACTTGGGCATGTGCCCTTGAACCCAAGACCCTTCAGTCCACAGGCCAATGCTCTATCCACTGAGCAAAACCAGTTAGGGCTAAAAAATATATTTTTATTGATTTCAGAGAGGAAGGGAGAGGGAGAGAGATAGAAATATGAATGATGAGAATCATTGATTGGCTGCCTCTTGCATGCCCCCTCCTGAGCATCAAGCCTGCAACCTGGGTATGTGTCCTGACCAGGAATCAAACCATGACCTCGGCAGACAGAGCTGATTCTCACAGCCAGTTGGCCTGGAGGTCAAATCTCCCCCCCAGTATTACCTACAACAATCAAGGCTTAACTACAACAAGACTGCGCACAAAGACCACTAGGGGGTGCACCAAGAAAGCATAAAAAATTTGGAGACAAAGAAACAGGACACAAATGTCAGAATTGGAGGATATAGAGCTCAAAACCACACTTTTAAGGTCTTTCAATAATTTTCTAGAAACTGCCGATAAACTTAATGAGATCTACAAGAAATCTAACGAGACCCTCAATGTTGTGATAAAGAACCAACTAGAAATTAAGCATACACTGACTGAAATAAAGAATATTATACAGACACCCAACAGCAGACCAGAGGAGCGCAAGAATCAAGTCAAAGATTTGAAATGCGAAGAAGCAAAAAACATCCAACTGGAAAAGCAAAATGAAAAAAGAATCCGAAAATACGAAGATAGTGTAAGGAGCCTCTGGGACAGCTTCAAGCGTACCAACATCCGAATTATAGGGGTGCCAGAAGATGAGAGAGAGCAAGATATTGAAAACCTATTTGAAGAAATAATGACAGAAAACTTCCCCTACCTGGTGAAAGAAATAGACTTACAGGTCCAGGAAGCGCAGAGAACCCCAAACAAAAGGAATCCAAAGAGGACCACACCAAGACACATCATAATTAAAATGCCAAGAGCAAAAGACAAAGAGAGAATCTTAAAAGCAGCAAGAGAAAGAAACTCAGTTACCTACAAGGGAGTACCCATACGACTGTCAGCTAATTTCTCAACAGAAACTTTGCAGGCCAGAAGGGAGTGGCAAGAAATATTCAAAGTGATGACTACCAGAACCTACAACCAAGATTACTTTATCCAGCAAAGCTATCATTCAGAAGTGAAGGCCAGATAAAGAGCTTCACAGATAAGGAAAAGCTAAAGGAGTTCATCACCACCAAACCAGTATTATATGAAATGCTGAAAGGTATCCTTTAAGAAGAGGAAGAAGAAGAAAAAGGTAAAGATACAAATTATGAACAACAAATATGCATCTATCAACAAGTGAATCTAAGAATCAAGTGAATAAATAATCTAATGTACAGAATGAACTGGTGATTGTAATAGAATCAGGGACATAGAAAGGGAATGGACTGACTATTCTTGGGGGGGGGGGGGAAGGGGTGTGGGAGATGCGGGAAGAGACTGGACAAAAATCGTGCACCTATGGATGAGGACAGTGGGTGGGGAGTGAGGGCAGAGGGTGGGGTGGGAACTGGGAGGAGGGGAGTTATGGGGGGAAAAAAAGAGGAACAAATGTAATAATCTGAACAATAAAGATTTAATTAAAAAAAAAAAAACAACCATGACCTCCTGGTTCATAGGTCAACACTCAACCACTGAGCCACACTGGGTGGGGTATATATTTAAAATTTATTATTATTAAAATGTTTTTTATTAATTTTAGAGAGAGAGATAGGGAGAAGGAGAGAGAGAGATAAAAACGCCAATGAGAGACAAACATTGATAAGCTACCTCCTGCATGCCCCCTACTGGGGGGATGAGCCCCAAATCCAGGCATGTGCACTGACTGGGAAAAGAACCAGTGACCTCTTGGTGTACGGGACAACACTCAACCAACGGACCCACACTGGCGGGTGAGGAATTTTTAAAGAAAGAATTGTAGGAGAAACTATGGTGTGTGGCAACGTGGGTCAGAGAAGAAAAGAAGGTTTTGTAAGATGTTGCAAGTATCCCTTTTACAGCACTCAAGAACATACTTAAACTTGAAATATTCGGAAATTACTTTTGGTTGCTAGACTAGACCTCTTCTGTCATCACCTCACCTGAGACTGGTCCTCTTGGATGATGGCTTTAGAAGTGTTACCACACAAGTAACAAACCCCCTTAGAGCAGCATAAGGATCTGGGGGCAGGGGAGCGCATCTGGGCTTCACAAGTGCTTGGAACAAGGAACTGGACATATGCCATCAGCCAGGGAGCTGTTGCCCTGGCCACTTTCTTCCCTCTGTTGCCCTGGCCACTTTCTTCCCTCTGTTGCCATGTGGACTCTCTTCTCTGCTGCTCTCTGCATGTCTGCTACCTTCTTCTCTTGTTGCAAACTGCCTTTTAAAAAAAATTAAGGCTTTATTTATTTTTTAAAATATATTTTTACTGATTTTAAGGAGGGAAAGAGAGGGAGAGGGAGAGAGAAACATCAATGATGAGAGAGAATCGTTGATTGGCTGCCTTCTGCACGCCCCACACTGGGGATCAAGCCCACAACCCGGGCATGTGCCCCTGACTGGAATTGAACCCGGGAACCTTTAGTCCACAGGCTGATGCTCTATCCACTGAGCCAAACTGGCTAAGGCAAGACTTTATTTTTAAAACAGTTTTAGATTTATAAAAACATTGAGCAGATAGTACAGAGTGTTCCCATCTATCTTTCCCATACAGTTTCCCTATTATTAACATCTTGGATTAGTGTGGTGTATTTGTTACAGTTAATGAACCAATATTGTTATCTTATTAGCTAAGGTCATAGTTTACGTTAAGGTTCACTCTTTGTGTTACACATCTATGGGTTTTTTTTGTTTGTTTTTTTGAGAGGGGAAGGGAGAGGAAGAGACAGAGAGAAACATTGATGTGAGAGAGATGCATCGATTGGTTACCTCCTGCATGCACTCTGACCAGGGCTGGGGAACCTGCCACCGAGGTACATGCCCTTGACTGGAATCGAACCCAGGACCCTTCAGTCCTTGGGCCGACGCTCTATCCACGGACCCAAACCAGCTAGGGCCACATCTATGGGTTTTGACAAATACATATCATAGTTCACCATTACAGTACCATACAGAGTATTTCCACTGCCCTAAAAATCCTCTGTGGTCGGCCTTTTCATCCCTCTCCTCCCCAATTTCTGGCAGCCACTGGTCTTTTTGCTGCCTCTAAAGTTGTGCCTTTTCCAGAATGTCAAATAGTAGGAATCATACAGGATGTAGCCTTGTCAGATTGGCTTCTTTCACTTAGAAATCTGCATTCACGTTTCCTCCATGTCTTTTCATGGTTTTGATAGTTTATTTCTTTTTTTATTCCTGAATAATATTCCATTGCTTGTATGTAACACAATGTATCCACTCACCTACTGAAGAACAACGTGGTTGCTTTCAGTTTTTTGGAAATTATAAATAAAGCTGCTGTAAACATTCGTGTACAGGGCTTTGTGTAGACACAAGTTTTCAACTTAGCTGGGTGAATAACCAGAAGCATGGTTGCTGGGTTGTATGGGAAGACGATGTTTAGCTTTGTTAGAAACCGCCAAACTGTCTTCCAAAGGGATTATACCATTTTGTGTTCCCATCAGCCAAGAATGAGAGTCCACACCCTGGTGAGTATTTGCTGTTGTCAGTGTTCTGGATTGTGACCATTCTAATGGGTGTGTGGTGGGATCTCATTGTTATTTTCATTTGTATTTCCCTAATGATATATGATATGGCGCATCTTTTCCTATGCTTATCTGCCACCTGTATATCTCCTTTTTAATGGGGTTGTTTGATTTCTTATTGTTGGGTTTTAAGCATTCTTTGTGTTTTTTGGATACAAGTCCTTTATCCTTTATCAGATATGCGTATTTCCCCCCAGTTTGTGGTTGTTTTTCATACTCTTAAGAGTTTGTCTTTTGTTTTTTCTTCTCCTTGCATGATCATCCCACAGCTCCTGAATCTATTTGCCCTTCATTCCAGCTACAGGCAGATGCCAAATAGTGTCTCTCATTTCCAGTTCCACATTTTTGGGAGAGATTATTATTTGACCAGTTTGGCGAAAGTGGGGAATTAATTATGCCGGGATGGGGTGGTGGCATTCAGGTAGCCGGAAGGGAGGCTGGGAAATGTAACTCCAGCCCCTGCAGTACAAACAGGAAGCCAAGCTAGAAAGAGGTGGGAAGGGGGTGTCTACCGTCCATGGGCCCATAGGAGGTGGGGCCTGGGGGTAGGGGTGGGGTGGGGGACTTCTGATAGGGTACAATATGTGCCGGTAAAGAAATTCAACCAGTACTGAATGGGACAAAGCAAAAACACACACACAATTCCCTACACCCAGTTCCACTTCTCAGAACTTTTTCCATTTTTAGCTATTCCAGAGTTTCAATTTCAGAGTATTTAATATGTTTGCCTCTGTTTCTCAATGTAGTAACTCAAGAGAGCAACTAATGACAGCTTATCATGAAGAATTTAAACCACACTATCTCTCAGCTCCCCGCATGCCCACTCACATTTAAAACGTAGTTTTTCTTCCATCAACTCCAGACAGTATTTCTTAAAAAAAATTTTTTAAAAAAACAACACGTGTTTTTATTGATTTTCGAGAGAGAGGAAGGGCGAGGGAGAGAGAGAGATTGAAACATCGATGAGCTGCCTCCTGCATGTCCCGTACTGGGATCGAGCCTGCAACCCCCGGCATGTGCCCTGACAGGAAATCGAACTGGCAATCTCTTGGTGCATGGGACAAAGCTCAACAAGCTGAGCCACCCGCTGGGCCAGACAGTACTTCTTGAGCCCCAGCTCTAGAGAAGGACAATTAGCCCCTCCGTGCCATCTGACACCTTCCTTCCGCACCTCTTTCTAATTTCTGTTGGTTTTGTCTTTACATTCCCATGGTCAAAGTTTATAACACTTATATGTTCTGCAATTATAATGAAATCTTCCATTCTTTAGCTTTAGTTTGATTCTGAAAACTGAAAACTAACCAATCATGATGATATAAACATTACTTACTGCAGAACCAAGTCACGAGAAAGCTCCAACTGAGAGAGACCCTCTGCTCCCCGAAGGGGAGTATTTGCTGTCTGAAACGTTAAGGTCAAGCGCGGTCTCTCTCTCTTCCTCTCTCTCTCTCTCTCTCTCTCTCTCTTCCCACAGTCTCTTTTCTTACACTCCGCTAATTGCTCAAAATCATGCCTCACAAGTGTTGGCTTTATATTTGGCCCCTGGAATAGATTTTGTTGTTTCTGGTTTTCTAATTGCCTTTCTTTTTCCTTTCCGAGAGAAGAAACAGATGTCACCTCCATTGTGTGGCCACAAGGTCTCCTCGCCATGCACACTTCCCCATGCCCGGCTCCTTGGTGCGTGTAGTGACATGGGGTAGCTGCTGTTGTGTTTACCCAGCATTCTTTTTGGGAACTGCTGCTCCCTTAGTCCAGTTGCGTGACTTGGGTTGTTTTTCAGTTGCAGTGCCTTTGGGGTGGGCTTATACCCAAGGTCTGGCAGTTTACCTTGATGGTGACTCATCTGAGGTATGTACACACAACTGAGGCATGGATTAAGGGAGTCCTTCTATGGGATTTAATCAGTGGATATTGAGAGAGAGAAGCACCCACCCTTTTAGCTTCAGGTAAGGCTTGATCCAGGGGCTCCAATGATGTCATCAAGGATCCAGGGTCACTATATATCTTTCCTCTGCCCTCAATGTTGTCTTTATCCACTGGCTGTTTATGGTGCACTTCCAGCAGGAATGAATTCTTCTTATGTCGCAAACGGGAGTGTTGGTAGTGGTTGCTAATCCCATCCAACCCAAAGGATTTGAGAATACTGCGGGGGAGTCAGAGTATTTTCTTTTATTTTATTCACTAAAAGAAGAGTGAATTCATTTTGAACACCCAAGTCACAAATGTTCACACTCCTTTCTATTGTTGTTGTTTTTTTTTTTTTAAATTTCAGTGATTCCATTTTAAATTCCCAAGGGTTACATCTTGCTTTATTTTCGTCACTGCCTCTTTTTGTTTTATGAATGTAATAGTATTAGACTATTCTTTAAATTCGTCTGTTCTTTCAATTATCTATTTCCTCTGGGATCAGTTTGTTCCCTTTTTGTTTAGCTTATTAAAGAGGCAGTGTAGCTGCGTAGTTCAGAGTATAATGCAGGAGACAAACTGCCCGAGTTCAGATTCCATCTCTGGCCCCTCACTCGCTGTGCAAACCTCAGCCAAGTTATGTCACCTTTCTGTGACACAGTGTCCTGGAGAGTCAAAAGAACAATAGCTTCCAGCTCAGAGCGTCTTTAAATGAGTTAAACACCGCCAGACCTACAGAACTCAATAGCTATTTGCTATTCTTTTCTTAATCCTTCTCCTTTTCTTGTGTTTTTATTGTTATTATTTTTATTTTTTTCCAGCTGTCTGGTAATACCTGGTGACCAATTCATCTTTATGAATGAGGAGCGAGGCTGTTGCTATGGGCATCGATGTAGAGTACTTCCTGTGCCCTGGACTGTTGGTAGTGGGGGGCACAGAGGTCCATATGGCTACTGCCATCCCTTCGAGGTGTGTTGTCCCCCTTAGAGAACCCACTCCTGTGGTCCATACCTGCTCCGGCCTCTGGGTCAGCTATCTCTCAGACGTGCTTCGGCCATGGTTTCCTCTGCCCCCATTTGTCCCTCATTGCAATCAGCCCTTTCTCTGTCTTCCAGCAGTCAATCAAAATCCCTGGGTAGTTGATGTCCCCCACCTCCAGCCATCCTGCCCTCAGCCTATGGGCTTTTTTCCTTTTCCATTCTGTGCTTTTGGTGGCATTTGAGGGGCTAGGGGTGGTAGAGACATACATGTTCCCAGTCCACCATCTAGAACTGGAAGTTGGTGCAGTGGTTTAAAGGTGTCTAACTCGGTTCAACTCTGCACAGATGGGGCCCCTTGGGGCTGCAAATGTTCACATTGGACACCCAGGGCCTGAACAGGAAGGAGAACAGGAGGACCCACAACTTGGGCCTTTTTATTTTCTTGTGAGGCCTCTGTGGGCCTCGGTGGGTCATCCCACAGACTGAAGGCTGGTTTGGGGAGAAGGATGGCCCTTCAGTCTCCCTAAGAACCCCAGAGCCCTCAAACTCAGGGAGCAGAGGAGAGCGAGTACTGCATGAACCAGGCAGGAGAGGCAGAGGGACAGACCACAGGCTGTTGGAGAGACTGAATGAGTGCAAATAGGTGTAGCTTTGGGTTAGACTGCACTTTGGGGGGAAGAGGGGAGCGCGCCGTCCGTCACTCTCACTCTGCACTCACAGAGCTCATCTTATATGCCAGGCCCTGTGGGGAACACGTCACACAGCTGTCTGGAGGACTTTAGGTTCAGAGTGGCCGAGTGACTTCCCCATGATCACACAGGGTGAATGTCTGCATTTGAACTCAGCTCTATGCAGGGCCCAGGGGCTTAACCACTGCACTGCGGAACTCCCACCTGCCCTGCACTGACCTTAGCAGCATCCAGAACGTCTCCCTTAGACTACCTTGCAATTGGGTCTGAAGATAAAGTTGAGGAAGCTGGGGATTCTGGCGCCCTCTGGGGGAGACAGGAGGTTCTGCAGAGAAGCTGTCAGCCCTGTAGATTCAAAAAATGGATGATAATATTAAAGTCCTGATTTCACCATATAAGGTCAGGGCTTTATCTCCCTCACCCCACTTCTTAGTAATGATCCCCCCAATATTTACTTGGGCACATCATCTATTGGAATCAAGGCATAAGGCCATGTGATACAGGCAGAAATAAAATGTGTAATTTAAGTAGTGACTGAATGAGTGAAAGTAGGTGTAGCTTTAAAAGATAGGGGTTTGGAGAAACCAAGATGGCAGCATAGGTAAATGCCGGAAATTGCTGCCTCGCACAACCACTTCAAAAATACAACTAAAAAACAGAACGGTCATCATCCAGAACCACAGGAAGTCTGGCTGAGTGAAAATTCTACAACTAGAAGGAAAGAGAAGAGCACACAGACTCAGAGGAGCTACGAAAGTAAAGTGCAGAGGTACGGAGGCTCCGGCGCGCGGGGAAGGGCAGGCACCTGAGGACGCGGCTGTCTTTTTGAATCGGGAGGGAGTCACAAGCTCCCGACTGCTCTGAACTCCGGTTCCTGGAAATCTCTGGGGTCCCAGGGCTCATACGGGGAGAAACTGGACTGTCTGGCAGCAGGCAGAACTCGGAACTTGAGGACGGCTTTCCCTCAGAGGTGCTGGCAGCAATTACCGGGACACTGAGATGCGCGGCCCCTTAGGGCAGGGCTGAGAATCAGCCATAGCTGCTTGCTCCGCCCTGTTGATTCCGAGACCCTGCCCCATCCAGGCTGCTGCAAAGGCTTTTGCATATGAATGCCCGGGTCCTTTGCAACCTGAAAATTACCTAACAAATTGCAGCTGGGCCAGACAGACCCAGAACTTCCAAGAGAAGGCCCAAGGCCCCACAGCAGCTTGCATTGCTTCACAGCTGGGCCTCATCTGGGCACCCCCAAACCCCCCAAAAAGGAAGGGGAATCTGCATATTTCTTCGTAGCTCCTGCTGGGTAACCTCAGGAAGAGGCTTAATTAGCACCTCCTTAGATCCAAGAGCCAGTGTACCCAGTGGTCAGAGTAGGACCATCCAGATTACAACTCCTCAGATTCATAAGGAACACACTCAGGGGGCAGACTCAGTGAGCACCAAAGCCCCACTGAAGCAAGTCTTGCCCCAGAAGGGTGTCTTCAGCACAGAAGTTCTCCTACTGCAGACACAGCTGATTCTCACTGCCAATT
>NW_005871226.1:1040187-1042567 GCF_000147115.1 Myotis lucifugus | reverse complement strand
GGGCTTGGGATGCAACTGAGGGTGAGATACGGTAGAACAGGGACCCCGCGTTGGGCAGGATGGTGGTTAGGATTGGGATTGGGGTTTAGTTTCATGTAATGGTAGATGTCAAAGTTGAGTGCCTACCATTTATGGCCAAAATTGTTGGGAGAATAGAGTGAGTGGAATGATCTTTCTTTCTTCCTTCCCTTCCTTTCTTTCTTTTTTCCGTTCTTTCTTTCTTTTTTATTTTAAGATAAGTTGTAGGTTCACAGCAAAATGAAGGAAAGATACGGAGACTTCCTATATGTCCTCTGCCCCCACACATGCATAGCCTTCCCTACTGCTGCTAATGAGCAACCACCGAATTCTCAGGGGCAACACGTATCCAACAGTAAACACGCACTTTCAGGTGGGCTCAGGTCTAGCTGACTTTGGTCGGGCCCAGCTGGGCTTCATTCCAGGCTGTGGGGTTGGTCTCACATGTCTGTCCTCTTTGGACCAGCGGGCCAGCTGGAGTATGCCCTTTGCATGGCAATGGCAGAAATGCAAGAGGGCAAGGCAAACTATGGGAGTATGTTTCAAGACGTTTGTCATGCCCACTCACATCCTTTGGCCACATAAGTTTTGGCTAAGACCAAATCGATGGGTAAAGGAGTGTGCTTCACCCACCATGAAGCTATGGGATAGATGACTGTGGTCTGCAGTAGAAGGGTTGGGGGTCTCTGGACCAACAAGCCTTATGTTGTGGTTGGAGGAGGAAGCAATGGGCTGAACCCAAGGTTAGCAGTGATATAGGGGCTACAAAGAGGAGAGAGTGATAGAGACCTAAGTTCTGTGGGGCCCGAGGATTTCAGGATAGAATGTCAGGAGACATCTGCTTTGGATCCTGGGATCCATCCGATTCAGGGTTTCATGTCCTTTTTTTTAATTTTAATTTTTATCAGCACATGAGGTTTTCCCACAGGATAGCGGGAGGCTGATCTGCCATGGCCGGGCTCCCTACCACTACAGATAGGCAGGGGCTGAGATGAAGTAAATTTAAGTTACAAAAACAAAGAAATGTGTTGTCCCTTGTATCCAGGATTGTTTGGAGCAATTAACATGTGTCCCATATGTCCAGTGCTTGGCACATAGTAGGCCCTCAGTAAAATGGGCTCCAGTGTTATAATGGTAACTCTCCTGTGCTAGGGTCTTTCCTTTTCTACCTCAGTGGGTGTCCCAGGTATCAGGGCCCCTGTGTTCCCTACAACTAGGACCTGCTTCTTGGGGGGGTTCTTCTCAAAGTATCCAGTATTTCATGGGGGTGCTGAGAGGCTCCCAAGGGGTGTGGAGAATCAATACCTTGGTCTGGGTGCCCTGGAAAGCTCCCCTTCCCCAGGCAATTTCTGTTGCCCATTTCAAAGCCAGTAGATGGCATTTATGGGTTATCTGTCTCTCAGAGTTAAATGTTTGGGACTTCCCATTGATATAAAAATACTGTGCTCCCGGGATTGCCCAGCTGTGCCCCGATCTCCCTGGGTTTGCCTCCTGCCCAGTTGTCAGGAGGAACAGTGTGCAGAAAGCTCCCCTCCACTCTCAGACTCCCTGAAAAGGCCAAGCGGCCCCAAAGAGAGGGGTGAGCAGATCCTCCATATCCCTCCACTGTGCCTGAGAGGAGGCTAGAGCGTGGCCCTGGATCCCACTTTCGCTTGCTCAAGTCCCTTGGTGCCCAGCCTGGCCGGGGGCCTTCCCCTGCCAAGTCTTTCCTGTCCTGGATTGCGAAAGGCCTGCAGCTGCCTCCCCGACCAGCCTCCGGGCTGGGCAGTACAGCTGAGGCTTTGGGAAAAGGAGAAGCAGCTCCTGAGGCTGGGTCTCTTCTCTCGGGGTGACAGAGCCCCGGGGGGCAGGCAGCACCGGAGCATCTGGCCCTCCTTCCTGTTCTCCTGGCCTGCGGTTCACCAGCCTTGCAGCCACTTCCCCGTGGAGCAGGTACTCCTGTCCCTGGGCCTGGAGGGCGAGTGGAGGGATGGGAGCTGGGAGCGGGGCTGGGCTGAGGTTGGCTGGGGGTCATCCGGGTGTGAGAGCTGGATGCCAAATCAACCCAAGCCCAAGACACTAATCAAGGCTGCATTTCTAACCTAAACCCTTTCACAGCTCCAACTCTTCCCAACCCACATCCCATTCCCAGTCCCAGTCCCAATCCCAATCCCAGTCCCAATCGTAACCACCATCTTGCCCACCGCAGGTCCCGGATCCACCCTATCTCACCCTCCATTGCATCCTGACCCCAACCATTTACTAATCACCGGCCTTTACCCTCACCCCAAACCCATCACTCTCACCTCCATGTCAACCCTCCATTCCATTCCAAATCACTGCCTAACCATCACCTTCACCCCAGCCCAACTGCAGCGCAACC
>NW_005871226.1:1016783-1038954 GCF_000147115.1 Myotis lucifugus | reverse complement strand
AGATGGGACAGGAAGGGGAGCTATGGATATCAGCAAGGCATGCGCATGTTGTCTCGCTGATGTCCTAGCTGTAGAAGATCTGACCCTGACATTCAGCGTGGTTGTGGGCTCCAGGGCCATACCTGCCCCCAACCATGCACAGTGGGCTGCCTTTCAGCCCAGCATCCAGGTCTTGGGGCCCAGTCTGACTCTGGGAAACAGAAACTGAATCCTGCAGAGCTGCTTACAGCTGGGCCAGCATGAGCCTTTCTTATGGCCGCAAACCAGGTGTGGGTATAGCCTCCTGGGACAGGTGCAGGCCTAGGATGGCCGAAAGAACTGGGGACGAGCCAGTGGGTTTCAGAAAATGACCAGATCTGTCTGCTGGAGCAGCCGAAGCCAGGGGCTGGGTCTCCTGAGGAGCAGTGCTCTTCCGGGCCTTCCCTTGCCTTTGCTTCGATGTGCTCTCTGCAAGGACACCCTCTTCCTTTCACACTTGGCTGAGTTCTGTCTTGTCATCGTGACAGGCCATTCCGGCTTCACCCAGGCCCCGGGTGTCTGCTCAGCACTCCCAGGTGTGCCCCCTGATAGCCACCAGAATCAGCTGGGCTGATGCACGGGGGCTGGGAATTGTCATGAGTTTCCTGTCCCCACTTCCAGCCTCCCCAGGCCCTTCCCCTCACTCTGCAGCATCAGCATTTAGGACCAGGGAGGACTGCAAAGTTGGCAACATGGGTTTTGTATGTGTGTGTGGTAAAATGGGCAAAACATAAAGTGTACTGATTTAACCATTTTCAAGTGCACAATTCAGTGGCATTAAGTACATTCACAATATTGTGGAACCACCACCACTGTCTATTTCTAGAACTTTTTCATCATCCAAAACATACACTCTGTACCCATTACACATGAACTCCCCTCCCTGTAGCCCTTGGAAGTCTCTATTCTACTTTCTGTCTGTATGAATTTGCCTATTTTAGGTATCTCTTTAAGTGGAATCTTACAATATTTGCCCTTTTGATCTGGCTGACTTCACTGAGCACAATATTTTCAAGGTTCGCCCATGCTGTAAAGTGTGTCAGAATTTCATCCCTGCTTATGGCTATTCCATGGTTTTTTATCCATTCATCTGTTGATGGACACTTGGGTTGTTTTCACGTTTTGGCTACTGTGAATAGCACTGCTGGGAGACCCTGTTTTCACTCCACCCAGGAGCAGAGTTGCTGGATCAGACGGTAATTTATGTCTGACTTTTTGAGGGACCACCAATAGTTTTCCACAGGGGCTGCACTATTTTACATTCCTACCAGCAGTGCACTGAGCTTCTAATTTCTCCATATCCTCTCCAACATTTATTTTCTGATTTTGTTTGTTTGTTAATAGCCATTCTGGTGGGTGTGAAGTGGTAGCTCATGGTGGGTGGTTGTTGTTTTTAATCCTATTTTAGAGGGAGAGAGGGGAAGGGAATGAAAGAGAGAGAGAGGAACACTGATCAGTTGCCTCCTGTATGCGCCCCAACAAGGGCTCGAAACCAAAACCTAGGTATGTGCCCTGACTGGGAATCGAATACACAACCTTTTAGTGTACAGAACCACACTCCAACCAGTTGAGCCACCCAGACAGGGTCATTGTGGTTTTGATTTGCATTTCCCTTATGACTAATGATGTTGAGCATCTTTTCATTGGCTTACTGGCCATTTTACATCATCTTTGAAGAGATGTCTATTCAAGTCCTTAGTCCATTTTAAAAATTTGGGTTGTTTAGAGTTTGTTGTTGAGCTGTATAGGAGTTCTTTATATATTCCAGATATTAATCCCTTATGTATGATTCTAACCCCGTGATTTGCAAATATTTTCTCACATTCTATGATGTTTTTTGTTTTTTTACTATCTTGCTAGTATCCTTTGATTCACAAAAGTTATTTTGATGAAGTTCAATTTATCTATATTTTCTTCTGTTGCTTGTACTTTTGCTATCGTACTTAAGAAATCATTGCCTGATACTAGGTCATGAATCTTTTTATCCATGTTTTTCTCTAATAGTTTTATAGTTTTAGTTATATGTGTTTCTGCCCTCTCTCCCCTTCAGATTCATGTCTCTGGCACCCCTAAGAACCCTCATCCTCACCAGGGGCACTCCATGGCAGAGGGCCCCTCTGTCTTCTTGTGCATTGTATACTATAGGCAATTAACTTATGCTTGTGGGGGGTGTGTGGTGCAGGGCCCTAGTCGCCCCCGCCCCCCCCCCCGCCATTGCACCTAAACTTGCCCTGTCACCAACTCTCACCTCTCTCTCTGCATGTTGCTGCAAAGCCTGGGGGCTGCTCTGCAGGGCTGCAGGGCACATGTCTCCACTTTCAGGCTCTCACAAGATGCCAAGGACAAGGCAAGACAGAGATGGCTCTGGTGACCACAGGGACCCAAAGGGGAAGTTTCAGCTAGAAGCTGCCTTCAAGCTGTACCTTGAAGACTAATAAAGTTTCAACAAGCAGAGATGATTTGTGGTGGGGACACAGCTAGTCAGCTGGAGAGCCCATGTGCAGATGGGACTGGCCCCAGGGTGGATGTGTGAGGAGCAGGGAATGAAGGCAGAGCTGGGAGTAAGAAATTAAGACCTTTCAGGGATGTATTGGGCAATGGGGAGCCACAGAAGGTTTTTGAGCAAGGGAATGGCCCTTAAAGACAGCACTTTGGTTAAGTGCTCAATCAAGCCCCCTATGGCTTATAGCTTGTAAGGCTAGAGGTAGGGAGCTAAGTCTCAAGTAAGAAACCATTATTCTTGCTGAGTGCCTTGGAGTAAGTCACTGGGCCTCTCTGGGTTCCAGTTCCTGTTGGCTTGGGTGGCAGGGAGGGACAGGGAGGGGCAGGGAGTGGAGGGAAGGGAGAAACAACTGTTCATCTGCTCTGGGGTAGTGCCCTTGAGGGGATGGGAAAGCAGAACTTGGGGTGGGGTTGAGGGACGCCCAGAGGGTTTTCTAGTGCATTCCACCAGTGAGGGCATTGCTGGGTAAAGTCCAAGCTGTGAACGTGGGCTCCTGGCTCCCAGTGGGTGGCTGCCCCAGCAGTCCTTGGAAGCCCTGCCCTCTCAGCAGAGCCTGTTGGGGACACAGGGCTGACCCTTCGGCAGGCTCGGAGCTGAGGTGCCTGGAGGCTCCTTAGGAGCCCTGTGTGTCCGATCAATACAGTGCACACCACTCTCTTACGCACCAGGACAGGCGGGAGAACCTGCTATGGGCTACCTGCTTCATCTTCTCCACCTGGCCGCATCCATCTCCACAGGTAAGTTGTGCTCATCCCTCTGGGCCTGGCCTCCGTGAGCTCAGCCTCTGCTGGCCCAGCAGACAGACTGTGCCTGGTCACAGGTTGGCTGCTGAGGTTGAAGGGTAGGCACAGAGAGACAGTGGCAGGGACCAGTGACCCTCCCAGAGGAACTGTATTGCTGAGAACACAGGAGGGTTTGGGGGTCCACCTGGGGCACCTTCTATAGGGCAGGTCATAGGGCTCTGCGGTGCCCCCAGACCTGCATTATTCTCCTGTCTGTCCGTTCCTCCCTCAGTCCTGGCCTCCTGGGGTGTCTCCCGTCCCGCGGCCGTGCAGGGCGTGAAGGGGTCCTGCCTCGTCATTCCCTGCATCTTCAGTTTCCCTGACAACGTGGAGGTGCCCCATGGCATCACATCCATCTGGTACTATGACTACTCGGAAATCGGCAGTGGTTTACTACTCGGGGGACTCTCAGCAGGTTGGAGGCACGCTTCTGTGGTCGTGCTCAGCTGCTGGGGAATGTCGAGCACAAGGTGTGCAATCTGCTGCTGGAGGACCTGAGTCTCCCAGGACTCGGGCATCTACAGCTTTCCGCTTCGGAGATCAGTGATGTCAACCGCTGGGTAGATGCCAGAGGCACAGCGGTCACTGTGACAGGTGAGGGATGGGGTGGCCTGGCTGCTGCCTGGAAGGGGCTCCCAAGCTGCTTCTGGCCCCACTGACTCACAGCCTCAACCCTTGTCCTAAACCCACCCCCAGCCCCAGTCTAGTCCCAGCTTTGTGCCCTCCATGCATTCACCCCAAGGGGTGGGGTAGAAAAGCAGCCTCTCCTTCCCCTTGAAGTCCCCTGCCCAGGGCTCGCGCCTCAGCTGGGGTTTGCAGGGCAGGAGGCATCGAGGGTGGTGAGGGGGGGTCCTGAGCCTCCTGTCTTTGTCCTCAGAGGAGCCCAACGTGCCCACCATTGCCTCACCGTTAGAGCTTCGCGAGGGCATGGAGGTGGACTTCAATTGCTCCACTCCCTACGCGTGCCAGCAGGGGTCCATCAGCCTGCAGTGGCAAGGCCAGGACCCAGCTCGCTCAGTCACCTCCCACTTCCAGAAGCTCATGACCACGGGCATCATCCACCGGGAGACCCTCCACATGGCCCTGTCCTGGCAGGACCACGGCCGGACCTTGAGCTGCCAGCTTTCGGTGGCCGGGTACAAGACCAAGGGCGAGATTCTCCTCCAAGTGCAGTGTGAGTGCAGGGGGGGGGGGGGGCACGCCCTCGTCACTGGGCACCCAGCTGTGGCTCTCCAGGCTGTGGCTCTCCAGTGGAAACCAGTTCCTTCTCCATAGAAACAGAGCCCTCGCCCCTGCAGCGAGGCTGGGTGCACTCTGACCTCCTGGGTGGGGCCGGGGTAGAGAGACTGCTAAGCACAAAGAGCCACCTTCAAGGTCCCTTTCACCTCTTGTCCCTGAGGCCAGGCTGGGCACAGAAGGGGAGACAAAGACCCAGAGGCTTGGGGGTCAGGCAGCAAGGACCTTGGGATTTAGTCCAGCTCTGGAGGATGCTGGGGAGGCGGGGTCAACCCTTTGTGGCCTAACGCTGCTCACATCCATGGTGCTCAGGGCATCACCCGGACATGGCAAAGAGACCCTGGGAGAAAGCCGAGTTTTCACTTGCTTGAGCATCTTCTCATCACAGTACAATGGGGCAGCCTCTTCTAGAACAACCGCTGTCCACAGGCCTCAGATGGCCGACATAACCATCCACTCAGTGAGCAAACTTTGGGCAAGTTACTGGCGTCTCAGAGCCTCCCTTTTCTCATCTGTGTAAGGGGCGGTAACAATAAATGCTAGTTCCTATCTCATAGAATTGTTATGAAAATTGGAGGAGTGCTTGGCACATACTAACCAGTCAAATATATTAGCTTCTACTATCTTCCTCTCTGCATAGATTAAGGACTTGAAAATGTGAGCTTTCATTAGCCCATTTACATAGTGAGAAGCTTTGAAACAAGATTCTAAAAAATGCGGTCTCTCTGTACTGTTGGCGCCCTCTTTACAAATGGGTTAACCATTCTCAGAGCGAATTCGACTGTCTTTGGCTCCCTCCATCAGGTGTTCTGTCCCTTACCAACAGCTACCACAGGCCACCAGAGCAAACAGTGTGGTACCCATGACCCCCGCATAGGACACAGGACATTGGACAGTGTCATGAGGCAGAAAGCCCTGGAAGGCAGCGTGGGCTGGACACTAGGCCAAGCATTGCATTATCAGACTCTCAGTGGCGAAGGAAGGGATTAGGAACATAAGATGGGGTGCAGCACAGCCCGGGACAGAGGAACTAATGGGACTGATGATTTATCCGGGTGGGCTTCCTCCAGGCAGGGTGCTGACAGAGAGTGGGCCGCGCCCTCCCAGCCAAGGCTCCTCACCTGACACCCCACCCATCATGCCTTGCAGATGCCCCCAAAGCTGTGGAGATCCTCCCCAGCCCCTCGGAGGGGAACATTCGTCCAGGTGACCTGGTCACACTCACCTGCCAGGTGAACAGCAGCTACCCCGCGGTCAGCTCTGTGCAGTGGCTCAAGGATGGGACGCCCCTCAAATCCCAGAGTCTTGTGCTGCGGTTGCCCCAGGCAGCCTGGGACGATGCCGGAGTCTACACCTGCCAAGCTGGGAATGAAGTGGGCTCCTTGGTCTCGCCCCCTTTCAGCCTCCACATCTTCAGTGAGTCCTGGGTGAACCTGGGCAGCCCATTGATGACCAGAGGGTGGGGGAGGGGTCCAGGCCACAGGGGCTGAGGAGAGCCAGGTCAAGTTGCCCCCTCAGACAGATGACAAACCTCCCCGGCAGGGTGGGGTGTCAGGAGGGTCCCCGTGAACAGGACAGACACAGCAGGCTCCACTGAAGGGTGTGATGTAGACTGCGCAGATTAAGCTGAGTGGCTGCAAGCCCGGGGCTCTGAGGAGTTGGGCCTGCATGTCAGCTGGGTACCCCCAGCGTGCCCTCTGCTGCCCCCACAGTGGCTGAGGTCCAGATGAGCCCAGCAGGCCCCATCCAGGAGAACCAGACAGTGACGCTGACCTGCAACGTGCCTAAAGAAGCACCCAGCGGGCTGCGCTACAGCTGGTACAAGAACCATGCCCTGTTGGAGGATGCTCACAGCCCGACCCTCCAGCTGCACTCGGCTACCAGGGCCGACACTGGCTTCTACGTCTGCGAGGTGCAGTACGCCCATGGCAGGGAGCGCTCTGGGCCCATCAGCGTGGTGGTCATCCGTAAGTGGCCAGTGTGTGGCGGACACTGCTGGAGCCGGGCCAAGGGGTGGGGCCCCTGTAGGCAGGTTAGGTCGTGGGCCGGGTGGCCTTGAGCTCTGCACACCTGGGCAAGGCTTGGACCTCCCTGGGTCTCTGTTTCCTCTGATTTAAAATTTTTTATTTTGAAATAAGTTAAAACTTCCAAAAAGATTACAAAGAATTATCATATGCAGTACCTTTAACTTAAAGTCCCAATTTGTTGCCCTAGTTGGTTTGGGTCAGTGGATAGAGCATCAGCCTGCAGACTGAAGGGTCCCAGGTTTGATTCTGGTCAAGGGCACATGCCTGGGTTGCAGGCTCCATCCCCAGTTGGGGGCGTGCAGGAGGCAGCCGATCAATGATTCCCATCATTGAGGTTTCTCTCTCTTCCTCTCCCTTCCTCTCTGAAATCAATAAAAATATATTTAAAAAAATAAAAAGAGGACCTGGAAAATAAAAACGTCCCAATTTGTTAACATTTAGGTTCATGTGCTTTCTTTCTTTTACAATATATATTACATGTGTGTATATATGTATGTGCACACATGTACACATTTTCTCTCTGTAAACACATACATATGCATCTCTATACACATCTCTATATATAAAAGCCAAATATGCTAAGTGTCTGACCGTTTGACCGCTCGACCAGTTGCTATGACATGCATTGACCACCAGGGGGCAGACGCTCCAACCAGTAGGTTAGCTTGCTGCTGGGGTCTGGCCAATTGGGACTGGGCAAGAGGGCCAGACATGCCCTGGAGCCCTCCCAGGGTCCCTCCCTGGCCTCTAAAATATTTCTTCTAATTAATTTCCTTTCAATGTACAAATCCATGCACTGGGCCTCTAGTATGTACATATGCACTCTGTCAGTATACATACACACATATGTTACCTATCTATCATTTATCTATTCATCCATTCATCTATTTATATTCCTAATGTTGTAGACATGATGTCCTTTACCCCTAAGTTCCTCAGTGTAGTTTCTAAGGTCATTCTCATACATAACCACACTTCAGTGATCACAGTCAGAAAATTTAACATTGATACACGTCCATTATCTAATCTACAGTCCATATTTAAAGTATGCCAATTGATCCAATAATGCCCTTTATGGCAATTATTTTTTGGGATCCCGGATCCAATCTGGGATCCAGCTGCATTCAGTTGTCGTGTTTCCTTATTCTCCTTTAATTGGGGACAGTGCCTTGGTCTTTTCTCATCTTCTTGACATTGACACTTGAAGAGTACAGGCCAGCGGTTGTGTGGGTGTCCCTCCCTCAGTTCGTGTTTGTCTGAGTCCAGTAGACAGAGCCTGGAACTCGGGCAGGAACCCCACAGCCGTGATGCTGTGTCTGTCTCCGCGTCACATCAGTGATGTCAGTGTGTTCAATTGCGGGTAGAGTTCACTTTGGTCACCTGGGTGGGGTGCTGTCCACTGCCAGACCTC
Source organism: Myotis lucifugus (assembly GCF_000147115.1). Lineage (NCBI taxonomy): Eukaryota > Metazoa > Chordata > Mammalia > Chiroptera > Vespertilionidae > Myotis > Myotis lucifugus. The sequence continues at coordinate 1,030,977 of NW_005871226.1, read as the reverse complement.
TTTGCCAGTATTTATTTATTTATAATCCTCACCCAGGGATATTTTTCCACTGATTTTTTAGAGAGAGTGAAAGGGAGGAGGAGAGACAGAGAGAGAGAGAGAGAGAGAGAGAGAGAGAGAGATTGATATGAGAAGGACACATCGATTGGTTGCCTCTGACAAGGGCCTGGGATCGAGCCTGCAACTGAGGTATATGCCCTTGACTGGAATTGAACCCAGGACACTTCAGTCCATGGTCCATTGCCCTATGCACTGAGCCAAACCGGCTAGGGCTCCCCATCTTTAAAGTAGGGTTCCTGATTCCCACTCTTGGGGTGGCCACAAGGATCGACAGAAGTGCTTTACCCAGCCCAGGGACAAAAGTTTATTCAGCCGGCACTCAGGAGCTGCTGGGGTCTCCCTCCATCTCCCAGGGCATTGTGGGACAAAGGAGGTCAGGGGTTATAGACTATGAAGGGGAATCCAGGGAGTGCCCCTGTCTGAGGGTGACAGGCCTTTCTCCATGCAGACCCACCCCTCGCCCCCCACCTAACTGCCTTCCTGGAGATGCAGGCAGGGCTGGTGGGCATCCTCCATTGCTCCGTGGTCAGTGAGCCCATGGCCACCCTGGTGCTGTCACACGGGGGACTTGTCCTGGCCTCTACCTCTGGCAAGGATGACCGCGGCCCACGCTTCAGTGTCTCCTCTGCCCCCAACTTTCTGCGCCTGGAGATCCGAGACCTGGGGCTGGCCGACAGCGGGGAATACACTTGCACAGCCACCAACTCCTATGGGAACGCGTCCTCCACCCTGGACTTCCAAGCCAATGGTAAGATGGCCATGGGGCTGGTGGAGGGAGCTCGAAGAGGAGGCCTGCTCTGGCCTCTTCCTCCTAGGAGTCCAGAGGGCTCAACTGAGGGGCTGAACTAGCTGGCTCCTAAAAATCACATCCAGAACCCGGGGGGTTCTGTCATATCCCAACATGGGAGGTTCATGGAAGTCAAGGCAACAAGGGAAACATGGCAGGGTGTCTTATTCCTTCTGTGTACGTTCTGACTCTGAACTTGGAAGGTCCCTCATATGCATTCATTTGTTTCTTATTTATCAAACATTTGGGGCAGGTTCTGTGCAACTAGTAGATAGGAGTCAGATGCAGGAGGCACAATAGAGTAGGGTCTTCCACCTCTTGGTACATGTGCTACCCCTCCCTCATTCTGAGGCCACGGCAGACATAGCTAATGGATCAAGCCTGGGTTCCAGCTCAGAATCCTTCTCAGCCATGCTGCAGCCAGTTACTATCAATAGGTCAGAATGGACCTCCAAGGCCAAACCCTTCTGATCCTCAAGAGATTCATAGAGCTGACGTCACGAAGCCCAGACCTACCTACAACTATTGGGGTGGGGGGATGCTGGAGGGCTTCCTGCAGTGGGTGGCATGGGGCCACAGATGTGCAGCGGGCTGAGCCTCCCTGTCTCCTTCTGCTAGCAGCCCACCTCCTCATCAGCCCAGCAGCAGAGGTGGTGGAAGGGCAGATGGTGACGCTGAGCTGCCGGAGTGGCCTGAGCCCAACGCCTGACATCCGCTTCTCCTGGTACCTGAACGGAGCCCTGCTTCTGGAGGGGCCCAGCAGCAGCCTCCTGCTCCCCGCGGCCTCCAGCACCGATGCCGGCTCGTACTACTGTCGCGCCCAGGACAGTCACAGCGCCAGCGGGCCCTCCTCGCCTGCCGTCCTCACGGTGCTCTGTGAGCAGCCTCCCCACTGGCCCCTGCCTGTCTTGGGGAGGATGGATCAGTCCACTGGGGTCCGCCAGCCATCCCTCCCTCCTCTCGGCCCTCCTGACCCTGTCCTGCCAGGGTCTAGATCAGGAGGGCAGCCACAGGCCTGGGCACCATGGACCTTTCCACCCCGGGCTGTAATTTGAGGAACAAGGCTAGGGATTTTACACCTCCCCATGTCCCATCTCCAATCCCAGACATTTCAGGGCCCTCTGTGCCTAGCCTCAAACCCACCATGGGCACCATGGCCAAGCTTCATCCTCCTAAGCTGAGCCCTGGGACACCATACTCCTATATATGCGCACACGCCCCATAGGTTGTGCCCTCACAGGCCCCCAGAGACAGGAGAGCAGAACCTCTCGGCACAGGAACTGTGTCTGGTCAGCAGTGGATGTTCCATATTAGCCTGAGGAGCCCACCAATATTCAGGGCACCCTTAGCTTCCAGAAAGCCTCCCTTGACATGAGCAGGAGCAACATCCTGGGACCGTCAGGAAGAGCAGCCACCTCTTAGGGGTTTCCGAGTGTCAGGGTGAGATCACGCGGAGGCCTTGCTGATGGCTGTCTTTGACCACCCATCTCCAGAAGCCTCTAGCCCAGTGGTTCTCACCCTTCCTAATGCCGCGACCCTTTAATACAGTTCCTCATGTTGTGGTGACCCCCAATTTCATTGTTACAAGTTGAACATAATTAAAGCACAGTGATTAATCACAAAAACAATATGTAATTATATACGTGTTTTCCGATGGTCTTAGGCAACCCCTGTGAAAGGGTTGTTCTACCCCCAAAGGGGTCTCGACCCACAGGTTGAGAACTGCTGCTCTAGAGGGAGGGCACTTTAGGCATTGTCTATTATCCTAAGTGGAGCTGCTTGAAGACCAGAGACAAGGGGAAGGGAATCCTGGGGGAAGGGATGGGGTGCAGAGAGAGCAGAGGCAAGATTCACAGGGATTGCTATGAGGGCGCCCAGCTCAGGAGCACCTGGGAGTTAGGCAAGTGACTGCTAGCCCACACGGTGCCTTTGTTTCCCTGGAAAACGCCCTTCTTCCCCGGGGAAGATCAGACACAGCCCTAGGGCGTGGCTGAGCCCGAGGCTCAGGGGCTGGATTCCTCCCACCCTGGCCTGCTTGTCCTTGTCAGGGCCCAGCTGTTTGTGGCAGCTCTGGGCCCAGGCCTTTGTCCAGTGTCTTCTGGGATCCCAGGCAGCCCTGGCCGAGGCTGTGGTCTTCCATGAGTGCCCCTGCTCTTCCCCCCTGCAGACGCCCCACGCCAGCCCACGCTCACCGCCCGGCTGGACACCGACGCTGAGGACCTCGGGGCTGGCCATCGAGGCTTCCTGGAGTGCCGTGTGGACAGCGACCCCCCTGCCCAGCTGCGGCTGCTCCACGGGGACCGTGTAGTAGCTACTTCCCTGACACCAGGGGGCGGGTGCAGCACGTGTGGGGGCTGTTCCCAGCGCATAAAGGTCAACAGAGCCCCTAACCTGCTGCGTGTGGAGATTCGTGACCCGGTGCTGGAGGACGAGGGTGAATATCTGTGCGAGGCCAGCAACACCCTGGGCAACGCCTCCTCCTCAGTGACCTTCGACGCCCAGGGTGAGTTGGGGCGGGGAATGGTGGCACAGGGTCAGGGGCCAGTACTTGGGACCCTATTCCGCTGAAACCCTGGCTCCAAGGATCCAGTGGAACCACCTTGTTTAGCTGCGGAAGTTTGCTTTCCCACCCTGTCCAGTGGGCACTCCCGAGGGTCTCCTTCCTCCCCGCTCCAGGCTGGGAGGCTGGACCAGTGGCCCCCGGGGTTGCGGGGAAGCAGTCAAAGTGAGGCCTGTCTCAAGGGGGTCTGTGCTGTCTGCTCTCCAGCCACGGTCCTGGTCATCACTCCGTCGCACACGCTGCCAGAGGGCACCTTCGCCAACCTGACTTGCAGTGTTAGACGGGAAGCCGGTGGAGGCCCTGCCAACTTCTCTTGGTTCCGGAATGGGGCACTGTGGACCCAGGGCCCCCTGGAGACTGTGACGCTGCTGCCTGTGGCCAGAACAGATGCTGCTCTCTACGCCTGCCGCGTCCTCTCTGAGGCTGATGCCCAGCTCTCCGCCCCCGTGGTCCTGAGTGTGCTCTGTGCGTGATGGGCAAGGGCAGCATTGGCACTTGGAGGGTTGGTCTGGGAGGAACCAGGCTGGGCTGGGTTTGGGGAGACAAGAACGTGGCTTGGGCTGGGAAAGGGTAGGCCGGGACTGTGTGTGGAGGGGGCAGTGGGACACAATATGGCAGCTGGAACGTGGTGAGCTGGGCTGGGGGTGGCCTCAGCGTCTCCCTGTCCCTGCAGATCCCCCGGATCCTCCAAAGCTGTCAGCCCTCCTGGACGTGGACCAGGGCCACATGGCTGTGTTTGTCTGCACTGTGGACAGTAGTCCGCTGGCCCAACTGACCCTGTATCATGGGGAACGCCTCTTGGCTACCAGCCTGGGGCCCCAGCTCCCATCCCGTGGCCACTTCCATGCCAAGGCCATGGCCAACTCCCTGCAGCTAGAGGTCCGAGACTTGGGCCTTGGGGACTCTGGCAGCTACCGCTGTGAGGCCACAAATGTCCTCGGATCAGCCAACACCTCCCTCTTCTTCCAGGTCCGAGGTGAGTGTCAGTCCCCTGGCGACGTGGTAGAAACAGATGCCCTGGGACCATTCTGGCCAGGCAAGCCTGTGAGGTCTTTTTCAGCCATAGTTTCTGGACAGTTTCCACCAACCCACAGAGGTTTCCCTTTGTGTCCAGCTAGACATTTTCACCTGTAATAACCATGGCAGCCACTAGGAGGTAGTGGCAATTGCACAAGGCAGTTTGCTTGATTGGAGCAATTTCTGACGGATAGCTTCTTATGTAATAGTATCATTTTGTTAGATAATAAGTATCTCATACAAAATCTAATATATATGTACATTATGCATATACATGTGTAATATATGCACACCAATGTGTGTATGTACACACATATGCATATACAGATATGCCCATATGCATAAGAATATATTCACATATCTATATATATAAAAGCCTAAGCAACCGAACGACCAAATGACCGAACGACCGGTCAATAGGTTGCTATGAGATGCACTGACCACCAGGGGGAAGATGCTCAATGCAGGAGCTGCCCCCTGGTGGTCAGTGCGCTCCCACAGCCAACCTCCTGGGCTGGCCAGCCTCCCGCATTCCCTCCCCGCAAGGCCAGCTAGCACCCCTCACCGGCCCCAATCTGAGGGGGAGGGGGCCGGCTGGCCAACTTCCCAGGGCCAGGCCGAGGGACCCCACCCATGCATGAATTTGTGTACCGGGCCTCTAGTTTTTCTATAAAAATTCTCCCTATGCGAATAAGCTAGGAAAAAGGAAAGTTAATATCCATAATGTTACAAAGGCCAAAGAAAAACACACACTTTTTCTCTCACAATGACAAACATCAACTTGTGAACATTTGCCTTGGGCCTTGGTCCTATACATCTTTTCTTATTTATTATACTCATTTCACAGGCAGAGATATTTCGGGTCAGAGCTTTAGGAGCTTGCTCCTGATCACATGACTAGCAGGTGGCCCTGCTAGCTTGGGACTAATTTGGTTCTGTTCCCAGGCACAGCCTGTGCTCTCAGTCACCACTCCAGCTGTCCCTCCATCTCCCCCTCCCCCCACCTCCAGCTTGGTCTCATCCTGCCTTAGACCCAGGGGGCACTAGGAACTGCCCTTTGCTTAGTCCCCAGTTCCTGGGCTCTCATGACCTTGAGCCTGGGTGCAGAGCTGGCTAGAGAGGGCTGGAGGGAAAAGATCACACAGCTGCTAACTTCCCCTTCTAAGCCCTCAGTCACCCATGCTGAGTTCAACTCATGATCAGGACAATGGCCCTTGGCAGGATTTAGTGCTTTATGGTGTCAAACCAACATTTGTCAAGAGCTAACACGTGCAGGCACTGTGCCTGGCACTGGGTTGCAGGTCATATAAGTGGGTTGGACCCTCGAGAGGCCCACCTTCTGGTAGGCGAGATGTGATTGACAGAGCGAAGCCGTACCTCAGGGTGGTAGGTGGTAAACGCCAGGACAGACCCATGCAGGGAAGTTGGGAGCAGGAGAGACCGAGGCATGGGTTGAAGTCGGCAGTGGTCTGGTGGGAGAGCTGTGGCTCAGGGACACAGGTTTGGGGTCATGCGGTCATGCAGTCTTGGTGCGGATGACACGCGGTCCCAGACTGTGGGAGGATATGGCGGAGGGTCCTCACTTGCTCTTGATTTCTTCCGGCAGGAGCCTGGGTCCAGGTGTCACCATCACCCGAGCTCCAGGAGGGCCAGGCCGTGGTCCTGAGCTGCAAGGTACCCACGGAGGCTCTGGAAGGAACCTCATACCGCTGGTATCGGGATGGCCAGCCCCTCCAAGAGTCGACCTCGGCCACACTCCGCTTTGCAGCCATAACTTTGAGCCAAGCTGGAGCCTACCACTGCCAAGCCCAGGCCCCGGGCTCAGCCACCACAAGCCTGGCCACCCCCATCAGCCTCCACGTGTCCTGTAAATGCTTTCATACTGCATGTGTTTCTTGGGGTGTGAGGGAGCCAAGGGTGTGGCTGGGGGAGGGGATACTGACCCCCGGGCCTTGGGCTCTGCCTCCATGAGAGAGCCTTAGATGAGGGACCACCTGGCCAGACCCTGACCACTCCCCACTTTGTGCAGATGCCCCTCGCCAGGCCACACTCACCACCCTGATGGACACTGGCCCTGGGCGACTGGGCCTCCTCCTGTGCCATGTGAACAGCGACCCTTTGGCCCAGCTACGCCTGCTCCATGGGGACCGCCTGGTGGCCTCCACCCTACAAGGTGTGGGGGAACTGGCAGGCAGCTCTCCCCGGCTAAAGGTGGCTGTGGCCCCCAACACGCTGCGCCTGGAGATCCACGACGCAGGGCTGGAGGACGAGGGCGTCTACACCTGCGAGGCCACCAACACCCTAGGCCAGACCTCGGCCTCAGCCAGTTTCGATGCCCAGGGTCAGTGTGGGGGTATGAGTGTGTGGGTGGGTGGCTCCTCTAAGAGGAGAGAAGCTTGCTTGGAGAGGCTTCTGGAAGGCTGGGCACAGGCAAGAGGGCTGGACATAGGATAGTCTCTTCTTATGGGCAGCAGTATCCAAACTTAGGCTTCATGGAAGAGTTTTTTTTAAAAACTGAATTTTACATGGGTGCCCAGTGGACAAAACTAATCAGAAAGGGGGGCTCCAGGAGAAACCACCGCAGGGCCAGGGAGGCCTGTATTCTCCCATGTGCTCCCCACCAGGGCCAGGGAGGGCTCCGCAGAACTCGGCTTGGGATCAGCTGAGATGATGAGTTGTTTGCCAAGTTCCACCTCTGAGCCCATTCACAGGTGGGCCATCTGTGCCTCCCAGAGGCCGAGGGGCGTCCCTCCCTCATGGAGACAGGTGGCTTGTTTTACTCGGCCTCACGACCCTCACTGGTGTCTCCGTGCCCTCCTCTCTCCAGCGGTGAGTGTGCAGGTGTGGCCAAAGGCCACCGTGCGGGAGGGGCAGCCGGTGAACCTGACCTGCCTTGTGTGGACCACGCACAAGGCTCAGCTCACCTACACATGGTACCAAGACGGGAAGCAGCGCCCAGGTGCCCACTCCATCCACCTGCCCAATGTCACAGTCACGGATGCTGCCTCCTACCACTGTGGTGTGGTGACCCCTGGCCAGGCACCGCGCTTCTCCGGACCTGTCATCCTTGATGTCCTCTGTGAGTGGTTGATGGCTGGGTGGGGCTGGAAGGAATGACAGCAGCCTACAGGGATCAGGGCATGGCCAGAGGCCCCACCTGGGAACTCAGTACCAGAACTCAGCCAACTGGTGGAGCCCTTAACGGGACCATGAGATTTTTTCTGGGGGGGGGGGGGGGGGGAAGGGGGTGTGGAGATAGGTTCTCTCTGGGCAGAGCAGCAGTGCCCCAGATGAGCAAGTGGAAGCGCTTGGGGTGGGAGGCCCGGGCCCTCCTGGTTTGAATGGCACCTACACACTGGCCTCTTCATGGCTGTGGTCTCTGAACTCTGTCCACGCCTTTCGTGCTCCTGTAGATGCACCCCGCAGCCTGCGCCTGACCTACCTCCTGGAGAGTCGTGGTGGGCGGCTGGCCCTGCTACTGTGCACAGTGGACAGCCACCCACCCGCCCAGCTGGCCCTCAGCCATGCGGGTCGCCTCCTGGCCTCCTCGACCGAAGCCTCTGTGCCCAACACCCTGCGCCTGGAGCTGTGGGAGCCCCGGCCCAGGGATGAGGGTCTCTATAGCTGCTCGGCCCGCAGTCCTCTGGGCCAGGTCAACACGTCCCTGGAATTGCGGCTGGAGGGTGAGGCAGGACTCAGGCCACCAGGGGTGGGATCCTCTCTGGTGTCTGGCTGGGCCCCGCTGACCCTGGCCTCCTTGGGACAGGCGTGCAGGTGACCCTGGCTCCGTCGGCCGCTGTGCCCGAGGGGGCCTCCATCACAGTGACCTGTGAGGACCCTGCTGCCAGCCCACCCACCCTCTATACCTGGTATCACAACAGCCGTTGGCTGCAGGAAGGGCCCTCCGCCTCCCTCTCAATCCCGGTGGCTACGCGGGCTCATGCCGGTGCCTACTCTTGCCAAGTCCAGGATGCCCAGGGCACACGCAGTTCCAGGCCTACAGCCCTGCAAGTCCTCTGTGAGCAGGGATCCTCGGATGGGGGTACCCAGGGTGGCGGAGGGCACTTTTGGGCCCCGATGGGGGTGGGCACAGGATTGCAGTGGGCTGGGAATGGGCACCTGGGGAAAGAAGGACATAGGTGGTAAGGAAAGGGGCCTGGGTCCCTGTGACCCCTGCCTGAAGAATCTTCCCACGGGCTCCTGAGAAGGTGGCACTTCTAGGAAATGACTGTCCAGAGGCTTCAGCCTCACCAATGCCAGGAGGGCAGACAATGGACAGGATAGGATTTCCAAGCAATGACCCCAACTATGCCCTGCCCACCCCCAGATGCTCCTCGGGATGCTGTCCTGTCCTCCTTCCGAGACTCAAGGGCCAGCCCCATGACTGTGGTGCAGTGCACTGTGGACAGCGAGCCACCTGCCGAGCTGGCCCTGTCCCGGGATGGCAAGGTACTGGCCACCAGCCATGGCTTGGCAGTGGGGACGGGCCGTGTCCAGGTGGCCCGCAACTCCCTGCGGCTACAGGTGCAAGATGTGCCCTCAGGTGATGAGAACACCTATGTCTGCAAGGCCCACAACTTGCTGGGCTCAGTCAGCACCACAGGGCAGCTACAGGCAGAAGGTGAGCGGGCGATGGGGGAGGAGACGGGGCTCAGGTGCTGTGGGGTTGGAGTCCATGTGGAAGTGGGTTGACTGGCCTGAAAGGGTAGATGTAGCTCCACCTGATCTGGTGGAGGAGGAATAGCTCCCACTGGAGGGGGGTGCCCAGCCTGAGGGAGAAACAATCTTACCCTTGGAGAGCTCCCTATGAGAGCGGAGGTGTAACAATGCCCGAGAAGAGCGTGGGTGTAGAGGAGACATAACCCTGCCCTCACAGAGCGCACAGACCCTCCCCAGGGAACCTGGGGTGGGAAGAGGGACAGAGTTCTACCTTCAGCAGGCCCAGGCTGAGGGAGGAGGTGCAGCCTCACCCTTGGGGAGTCCAATCTGAGGGTAGGACACAGCCTCATCCACCAGGACATCTAGTTTGGTGAGAAAGGGCGGCCCAGCCCTGCCCTGAAGGTCTCCTGTGTGAGGATGAGAGAAGCTCTGTTCTCAGAGATCTCAGTCTGATGGGGACACAGCCCCACCTTTGGGGCTCAGATCCCAAGTCAGATAAGAACTTCCCATAATGCACAGAGGCCTCTCAGATCCCACCCAGGCCTGCAGATCCCCAACCACCTCCTGGTCCTTGGCCCGCAGGTGTGCGTGTGGTGGCCGAGCCAGGCCTGGATGTGCCTGAGGGTGCAGCGCTGAACCTGAGTTGTCACCTTCCTGGTGGCCCCAGGCCCATGGTCAACTCCACTTTCGCTTGGTTCTGGAACGGTCGGCAACTATATGCAGAGCCTGTGCCCACCCTTTCCTTCTCCTACGTGTCCCGTGCCCAAGCTGGAGTGTACCACTGCCGGGCTGAGCTCCCCACTGGGACCACCACCTCTGCTCCAGTCATGCTTCGTGTGCTCTGTGAGTGACACAACCCCCCGCCTCAGTTTCCCTACTACTCACATGCCCACTTCTGGGCTTCTTCTTCTTCTGCCTGCAAAGAGCAAGGACTTCACAAGCATGGAGTCCTGGACTGACAGACTCCTATTGACTTCTTGTGCATCTGTGCCTTGGTTTCCTCATCTGCAAATGTCATCCCCTCACCTTGTGAGGCGTCTAGGAGATAAAGCATGCAGAAGTCCTGCCACACAAGAAGCCCTCATCAACCTTGGTTCTCTGTTCCATTTTCCACCAGGGCCTCATGCTGTTTCAGTCAGCTATTGCTGTGTAACAAGCCACCCCAAAACGTAGTGCTTAAAATTATAGCCATTTTATTTGATCACAATTCTGTGGGCCAGAAAGTCAGTCCTTGCATTCTGACTTTCTTCATTCTGTTCTTACATTCCTTTCTGAGCAGTTTTGCTGGTTTCACTTCATGTGGCTGCAATTGTCTAATGGCTGAACTGTGGCTACATGGTCTAGGATGGCTTCACCCTCGTGGCTGGTGGTTGGGGCTGGCTGCTGGCTGGGCCACGTGTGTCCAACAGGCTGGCCTGGGCTCCCCACAGGCTTGTATTCCAAGGAGAGCAGAAGCTGTGAGGACTTTTAGATCTATCTTTGAAGTTACACAATGTCACTTTTGCTTTCCAGTGGTCAAAGCGAGTCAAGGTGTAAGGAAATAGGCTCTTAATGGGAGGAGCAGCAACATCGCCTTGCATGGGTACAGGGAGGAGAGGAGTTTGTGGTTGTTTTTCTGTAATCACCACTCTCTGTCTTCCCACAGACCCTCCCAAGACGCCCACCATGACGGTCTTTGTGGAACCTGAGGGTGGCACCCAGGGTATTCTGGACTGCAGAGTGGACAGCGAGCCCCTAGCCAGCCTGACCCTCCACCTTGGCAGTCGAGTGGTGGCCTCCAGCCAGCCCTTGAGCACTCCAGCAGAGCCCCACATCCACGTCTCAGCCACGCCCAATGCCTTGAGGGTGGACATTGAGAAGCTGCGGCCCAGTGACCAGGGGGAATACGTGTGTTCTGCCTCCAATGCCCTGGGCTCTGCCTCTGCCTCCACCTACTTTGGAAACAGAGGTGAGGGAGGGCTCTATTTCCCAGGCCTCCCTACACAAGGCCTGGCTCTCAGGTCCCAGGGCTTCCCTCCGAGGTTTTCCCTGAATCGCTGCAGCTTGTCTGTCTAGTCTACATTGGTTGCTTGAAGCTCCTTTGCATGGGGAAGCTCCTGAGATAAAGTGAAAGTTAGAAAAGGTTTCACCTTGGGAAAGTCACTTGGAAGGGAGCTTTGGAGGCCTGGAGCCATAGCTGCCCCCTGACCTCTCCCCTGTGTTCCAGCCCTGCACCGCCTGCATCTGTTCCAGAACCTACTCTGCTTCCTGGGGTTGCTGGCTGGCCTCCTCTTCCTTCTGTTGGTCCTGGGAGCCTTCTACGCCTGGAGGTGGGTACAGAGCTGGAGGGTGGATGGGGCAGCCTCAGCCTTCTCTGTTTTCCCCTAACATTCCTCCATGTCCTTCCTACCAAATTCACAGGCTCCATACTTTCTAGCCTGCCCTCCTCCCTACCCACGTTCCGAATTTGGGTATCCTTTCTAGAATTATCTCTAAATCCACCTTGCTGTAGTTTTCTTCGTTCCTTATCTCTACCCTGTCTGTGCTGAAGAAAGGGCTGGGAGGGAAGAAAGATAAGGTACCCCACCCCCCACAATGCTCCCCACTACTTGGTGCAGTGAGCAGTCTGGGGACAAGCATGTGGGGCGGGGGCAGGAATGGGGACAGGCCGGGGGAGGAGAGGCTCTCTGAGTTCACTCTTGCCCTTGCAGAAGGAGATCTTTTCATAAGCTGAGCGTGGGTGCGAATTCGGTGGAGATGGCGTCTCAGAAGGACACGGTGCAGGTATCTAACCACCATGTGGGCGCACACAGACATAAGGCCCGGCTACCCCACAGTGCAGGGCTGGCCCCTAGAGACTGCTCTCATCCATAGGCTGGTGTGTGGGGCTGGGGGCCGATGGGGGAGAGAATATAGAGATCCAGGGCCCCTTGAGGAGGTAGGGGGAGCCATATTCTGATCAGGGCAGAGAGAAGCCATGTGTTTGCTGGCTGGATGACTGGGGCAGACACTCTGAACTTAGCAGCGACACCTCCACTTCCAAGACACATCTTGGAACGCCACCTGTGTTTTGGCATCTCTCTGCCCATCACCTGGGCAAGAGTGAAAAACTGTTTCTCCTTCCCCTTGATGTGTCCCCTTCTGCAGATAATCCATTTGGTGGGGCAGGGCTTCTAGCCATGCACATTCTCACCAATCCCCTTGAGACCCCCTACCCAAGGCTTGGGGTGTGGGGGACTGCCCTCCAGGGTTAGGGATCAGGTGATGACATCTCCCAGAGTCCTCCTGTGACCAGGGTTTTCTCTATGGGAAACTCATGGATCCTGATGCAGCCACATTTGGAACTTCATCCTGTGCTCCAACCCTAAGCTGACCATGTGGCATTGCCTGCCCTTAGGAGGAGGAGTCCAATGGAATCTGTGATGAGTTGGTCCTGGTAAACAAGACTTCATTGGCTCCTGACTGCAGCTATGAAAACAACGCTGTGACGTCTAACGTTCTATGACCGGATTCCAAACCTCTTGCCCCGCAAGAAAAATAGGTGGTGAGAGGAGGGGGTGAACCCTAATATATCCAGGAGGGTGTTGACCTCAGGGGATACTGAAGAAAAAGGAGTTGATCATGTTGTACACTTCTTCTCTTTTCTCTGGATCTCGTCTCTCCATTTATCTTCCAATATACTTCCTCCTCACATCTTTCTTGTCCAAGACCATTCTGGACTGTTTGGATGGATTAGAAGAGGAGCTTTCTACATCCGCACACTGTACTAGCACTCTGTACTAGCTAGATTATAAGTTAAGCTGCTCTAACTAGAGACCAAATACAGTAACTTCAACTTGAAAAAATTTTATTTTTCTCTCCCATACTAGTCTGGGTATGTTATGGTGGTTTAAATTGCTGGTACTCTGGGTCCTTCTAGCTTATCTTGATTGTGAGGGTTCACAATGACCACATTGTGTTCACATTCCCTCCAACAAGAAGAGTGGAAGTTGAAGGTATACCATTCCCATTGTGGACATAACCGGAGGTTGCACGTGTCATATCCACTCACTTCTCATTGGCTAGAGTTTAGTCACATGGCCACTCGAGGCTGCAAGGGATTCTGGGAAATATAGTTTTTTATTCTATTTCCAACAATAGATTCATCCCTGAGACTTTTGACATTGATGAGAATGCTGCCAGCAGGGCACATTCTATCTCAGTGCCAATCTGCTGAAGGGCATGCCCTGGTCATGGGCTTCCTGGAGGAGGCAGTCCTTCTCAAACATTAAGACTGAGGAAATCAAGAAGGTTTGATGGTCCCTAGGGAGAGGGCATGCCAGGCAGTGGGGTTGCCTGAGCAGACATCTTGTGCCAGATCTGGTCCCTGGAAGAAGAGATGCCCCCATCCGCTTCCCCACCCTTAGGGAGCCGACACGATGTCATCAGCATCCTTCTTTTTGCTCCAGGTACATTCCTCTACATGATCCAGTGAGTTCACGTTTGGAGGCTCGTGCCAGGGGCTGTTAAGATGAATGAGGGTCACCAAGAAGGAATAACATGCTCCCAGGAAGTCAGTACCTGAGGGGAGCCAGTTCTTGGGTAGGCTAGTGACTCTCCTGATAGCCCAGTGTCAGATGGTGGGAAGAACAAAGAGCCCACTGCTCTGGGCTTTGGGTTGAGAAACATGGGGAGTAATGGGACATTAGCACGGACCTAACAGGTTGGGAAGAAATGGGAGGGCTAGTGAGCTCCATTAGCAGTGGTTGGGACCCTTCTTGGTCCAAGGTCCATTCTTTTTAGTGCCTCATGGCTAGACCCTTCCTTGGGAGCCTGTCTGGCATTTCCTTCCAATAAACCTCCATTCTACAACGTAATTACAGTGAGTCTTTTTCTTGCACCTTCGTGTGGGAGGCAACCAATTGATGTGTCTTTCTCACATTGATGTTTCTCTCTCTGTGTCTCTTCCCCTCCCTCTCTCTAAAAAAAGCAATGAAAAAATATCCTCCGGTGAAGATTAACAAAAACACACAAAAACACAATAGAATGGATAAATGAATTGTGCTATGTTCACTCAGTGGAACATTATACAGCAGGTAGGAGCTACAACTACACATGTTTAGCATAATATTGAATGAAAGGAGTCAGACGCT
>NW_005871226.1:1014919-1016205 GCF_000147115.1 Myotis lucifugus | reverse complement strand
GTCTAACCAAACTCTGGCTGAGTACAGATTCTTCTAAAGCATCTTCTTCACTTTGCCAAAGGACATCACGTTCCCCTTTGAGTGCACCAGAGCCTTGACTGTGTCTTTGGGGCCCTCCATTCATAGGTTGATGCTCAGCCACTGAACACACCAGCCTGGTACCAATGCCAAGTGTTGGTAAGAATGCAGAGAAACTGGAACGCTCGTACATTGCTGGTGGGACTGTAAACTGGAACAGCCACTTTGAAAAAGTTTCTTAAGACATTAAATGATGCCCTTACCACAAGACCCTGCATTTCTACTTTTATCAAAACTCATCTAATTGCACGTCATATAAGGTGCCTCGTATTGTATGTAAATTGTACCTCAATAATTATGAGAATAGTGAGAATGAGACCACTCTAAATTCACTGAGTGGTCTCATTATCACTATAGAAGAATCTCCAAGGTGTATTAAGTGAGAAAAAAAAAATCAAGGTGCAGAAAGATGTTAATCAGAGAAAAATATGTCTGTATTGTCTCGGGAATGGATAAAACAATCTAAAAGCCTATACTAATACTTAGTGACTTCCTGTTGGGGGATGTGGGCTGGGAAGGTGGACACAGAAGAGGGAGGGATGTTACCTAAACATCTCACACTTTTCGATGTTTGAATTAGGCGAAGCTTTCCCTTGCTGCTGAAACTCTTACTAACTGAATTGCCACACTCTGATTTCGCAACAACAAATAGATTTGCTTAAAAGTTAATATCCCTCCCTATGGGAATACTTGCAACTTCGAATTTACTACTCGGCACACAAACAAGCCTTTAAAACAAGAAGCAGATGTTACCGTGCCCGAAAGCATCCCTAACGTCTGGGAGTCTATGGTTTTGTAACTCCCACCCCCGCCCCCACCCCAGTCTTTCGCGAAGGACTTAGGGCTGCCCCCGTCCCTAACTGTCCACCAGCCTGCTACTCTATCTCCTTGTGCTGAGTAAAATTCCATTGTGTGGTCGGGCCCCTCGTCAATCATGCACTCAGCTAGGGAAAGACGCCCTCGTTGACTCCAAGTGTCAGCATTAGAGCAGAAGCTGCAATCAGCATTTGCATGCAGGTTTTCGCGTCTACACAAGAGTTCAGGTCCTTTGGGAAGCATCACGGAGTGCGATTGCTGGATGGGTAAGAATGTACTTAGAGGCTCTGCACAGGAAGAGACAGCATCAACAAAACGAAAAGGGAGCCACTGTATGAAGAAACATATTTGCCAATGATACATCTGACAAGGGGCTAATTTCCAAAATATAC
>NW_005871226.1:1004806-1014518 GCF_000147115.1 Myotis lucifugus | reverse complement strand
GGGTCTCTGAGGGCTCCAGGGCCGCCGCCGCCAGCTTGGCTGCTGCTGCTGCTGCTGCTGCTGCTGCTGCTGCTGCTGCTACTGCGACTACCGTGGTCGGTGTGGGGGGCCGAGGCGTTCTGCGGTGAGTGGGAGCGCCCCGAGGGGCAGGCTTGGTCACTGTCAGGGGATGAAGGGGTTGAACAGACCCCCAACTCCCTCCCCGCTCCCGGGAGTGCGCCGCCAGGACAGAGAATTAGAGAGGGTTGGGAAGGTGTCCCTGGGACCTGCCCAGGGATTCTCACTTGAACTTGGCCGAAGGGCCCAGACTTGCACACTCTGCCCAACTGCCACAAGGCCGAGGGGCAGGAATCCTTATCCTCTGAGCAGCGCCGCCCCTCAAACCCCTCTGCCTGGATTCCCAGGCCCCATCCTCCAGTGGAAACATTCCTGCACCTCCATCCCTTAAGCCTCAAGGGTCTTCCTCCTCTGGAAAGCCCCTAGCCCACTGCAAAGCCCCCCCCCCCAACCCTGCTGTGATCTCAGACCAGGGGACGACTGTGACCTCCACACTCACCCATCACCCAAGCTCACCCCATCCTGGGCCTTGGGCCAGTGTGTAACTAGTTCATGCTGTTGCCATGTTTGGTTAGAGGAGGGCTTCTCACAGAAGGTAACCTCTTCAACCCTCTGTGAGGCGGGGGCGGATCAGCAGCTCTGAGTAGGTGGGAGGATTGGTGGAGGCCTGGACGTCAAATGCCTGGGAGGGTCAGGGAGAAGGCAGGACAGGCTGGGCTGGGAAGGGGGTAGCTTGCAGAGCACTGTGGAGGGGGAACCCAACAGGGATAGGACCCCTGAACCCTCAGGGAGAGGGATCACAGCCCTCATTCTCGTGGTGATGGTCCGCAGGCATTCCACTGATTCCTCCTCCGCAGCCTGGAGTCAGGGGAGGGGGATGCAACCCCCTGGGAGGAGTGGAGAGGGGCTCTATGCTCCCCAACACGACACTGGCTCCCCTAGTTTCACTTAGTCACCACAGCTCCATCTCTGCCTCCCTCTCCCCCATCAAGGTGCCAGAGGCCAATATGTGGGAGGCCTGGGCCCAGCAAGACCTGGTTCTCCACACCCAGTGAAGTCCTCTCTGGGCTAAGAGATCCTCCCCTCTCCCCAGAAGCGCTCAGACCCCTGCCCACACTTGCCCTGTCTGATGGCAACTGCTTGATAGCAACTCACTCATCCAATCAGGGAGGGCTTCTTGGAGGAAGGGAACTCCTGGAGTTGCTGCTATTCCAGGTCTTTGATGATGGGGTCTGGGGAGGAGACAGAGAAGGAGAAAGGAGTTGGGGTGGCCTGGCAGTTGCTGAGCCACTTCCACAGGCCAGCGTCTCATCCTGGGCAGGGCTGGGTGGAGGTGGCGGAGCTGTCAGTTCTGGGAGCTGGGCTTCCCCAGCACTGAGTGCCAGAGGGGTGGGTGGGCTGCCTGCAGGCGCTGGGCTGCCTGGGGCCTGGCTCCTGCAGGGGGGTATAGTTCGAAGTTACTGTAGTCCTTGGGAGGAGGATGATTGGGGGCATTCCAGGGGAGCATTCCAGCTTCCTCTGAGTAATGCTTGGCTCTGGTATTCCTCCCGGAGCTCCTGAAGCACACCCACTCCCGCAGGGAGCACTCGGGCTCTGTCCCCCAGCCTCGGGGCCAGGGTCCCTGGAAGCCCCACTTCCTGCATGAAGCCCCCAAAGGCAGCTCCTCCCAAGAAAACATCTAGCTGTTGTTTTTCTCAGAGGGTGGTGGAGACACAGGCATCCTCTTCACAGATCTCTCACCCTGAAGGCATCTGCTGCCCAGTCTAAAAATATCCCAGGCTGCCTTCCTCTTTCCCCCTTGCACTGGTGGCCTTGGTCTCTCCCTCGTGACCTTTGACACCAAGCCCTCCCCCAAGGTCAGTGGGGCTCCAAGCATCCGCAGCTGAACTATCCTTCCTAGGCTCCTCGGTCTCTCTTCTGCCGCCCCCCAGGCTGCTCCTCGGTTCCCAGGACACCCCATGGATTGTTGAAGATGGATGGTCAGACCCCATCCCTCTGTTGTCCCTGCTCCCCTCTGCTCCTCAGGTTCCCCCTCACCCTGTGCTCTGTCCTCACACCAGGAAACACCCCCGGAGAGCCAGTCACCCCTCACTGGGTCCTGGACGGAGGAGCCTGGCGCGTGGTCACGCTGGAGGAGCCGGTCAGTGCCACATCATCCCTTCCTCTGCGGGGCCCAGGCTCTCCCAGCCCCTGGGCCCCTCCCCAGGTTGCAGTGTGGCAGTTTTACTGCGTTCCCTCAGTTCCCCTCCCATCCCTTTAGGCTCCTCCCGGAAGGGTTAGCAGGCAGGGGTGGGGAGACATCTAGATTATGTGAGCCTGCACACATGGAAGTCATTTTCAGGCTTCCCCCTCACTCCCACTGCCTCCTCTTTTCTCCCTTCCCACAACTCTCCAGGCACAAAACTTCAGGGATCTCTTTAAGAAAACACAAACTTTGCCTTTCGCAAAGTTTTCCAGAACATGTGACCCTGTGGACACATTGCTGTCCCCTCCAGGACCCTGCCATCGAGGGGCCTGAAACTTCAGCCTCACGGGCTCATGCAGAATCCACTTCTGTCCAGGGGGTAGTGGTCACTCTTCTGGTGGCCCTCAGATGCAAGCTCACCCCATTTTGCTTCTCCAGGAGGCTCTGCCCCAATCTCCTCCCAACACCCACCCATCACACACTTTCAGAATAACCATAGCCCCACCCACATGTGCCACACAGCTAGCTGTGCTGCAAACCAGGAGGCAGTGGCCTCGGTATGCCCATCTCAGAGAGGGGCACACGGAAGCCCAGAGAGGTTGGAGAAACTGTCCAAGTTCGCACCGCTCTTTAGCCTAGAAGTCTGAGACCCACTAGGGTCTGAAAGACTTCAAACCATTGGCCAATGTCCCCCAAACCTAGAGAGCCCTCTTCACCCTGAATTTTCAGGCAAGAAAGGACAACCCATTGTCCAAGCCACGCTGGCCCTGGAGGAAGACAGGAGAGCACTGCCATGAGGCCAGGAGGCGGACACAGGCCCACAGCTCCCTCGCTGGGTCCCCCAGACCCTCAGGGTCCCCATTCAAGTGGTCAAGCATGGCGCTGGCCCAAGCTTTGAGATCATTTTCCTGGACATCACCAGCAGAGGGAAAGGCTGGGCTCACGCTGGAGTCACCCTGACTGTGGACCCTCCTGGTCTGGCCTGGGCTGTGACCAGGAGCGGAATCCTAGGGGGGCCTTGCTTTTCCCACTCACCGGCCCTTGCCCGCAGGGAGCCTGCCGAGATGAGGTCAGTGTTGAGGCAGGGAGTCCTGTCCCAGCGGAAGGAAACACTCACATTTCAGGTCAGGGATGGGGTACATAGTGAAGGGTAAAGGCACTAGGAGGGCAAGAAGTGAGGACAGCAGGGGCACAGAGGTGCAGAGGGACAGAGAGGGGATTCTGGGGTCTGGGGGTGGCAGGAGGAGGCTTTTCATTGGGGCCACTGCCTTTCCTTGGTACAAACCTTTCTCCAATAAAGCAAGTGGCATTCCGGCCCCATGAGCTCATGCTTGGGGCCTTGCTGAGCTCCTGCTGGGGCAGGGAGCTGTCTGCTCCCCACCTGCGGAGGAAGTCTCCACTCCAAGACTGTGAGCCCCTTGGCCTCCGGCCCAGCCCGTGCATTGTGGACTAAAAAGGAAGGGTCAGCGAGGGTTGGGGCTAGCATTCCGAAGACACAGCAGCTCTCCCGCAGGCTCCTGGGCTGCCTCTGGGCCCCCAGCCAGACCGAGTGGACGAGGGAGGCAGATGAGTCTTCACACGTGGGAAGCAGGGAAGGAGAGGCTGGCCTGCTGGCCCGGCCCACGCCCTCCCCCCTTCCCTCCCCCACAATCTGGCCAAGAACGCCAGTGTTTTTCTCTTGGCCTAGACAAGGGGTCTGTGTTTACTTCATAGGATCCGTGAAACAGGTGTGGGCGAGCCTGCTGGAGACCAAGGAATTTCAGGGCCTGACATTTTGTCAGAATTGGAGGTGGAGGAGTAAAGTCTGAATTCTACCGGGAGCGGGGAGAAAAGATGCCAAAACCAGAGGTTGTGAGGAGGCCCGAGCCATGGCTACCTGACATCCACCCACCCCCTGCACTGTCTTCAGGACCCCACTTCCTTCCTGCCTAGGGGAAGCCTCGGCATGAAAGAGAAGGAAGAGCCAGAGGGAAGGCCCAGTAACCTTGAGCAAGGCAGGGCCCATTTCTGGGACCCCTCGTCTCTCTAGGGAGGAAGCCGTGTGTCCCTAGCGGGCTACGTCAAATGGCTGTTGTCAGAAAGAACATCCTGAGTTTGGGAACATCTCACCCCCACGCCATCCATGCCCATCAGCATGCTCTCACCCCCACACCCATCCATACCCACGAGGGCAAGCAGGGACCTTCTGCCCCTCACCCCCATGTTCTCCCCATGAACTCCCTGGCCAGCTGGCTCCCCACCCACCAGCTCCCTGGCAAGCAGGAGGCCAGGCTGCCTGCCACCTCAGCCCTGCACTCCTTCTCGCCCAGGTCTTGAAGCTCGACACAGGGCTGGTAGCCTTGGAGGCTGGAGGCCAGGAGCTCCTCCTGGAGTTAGAGAAGAACCAGTGAGTACCAGTCCAGGGAGGGGGCTGGGAGCCAGGACAGCCTCTCTCTCTGGGGGTGGGGAACAATGCTGGGGGCAGGGACTGGTGGGAACCCAGGAGGGAGGTTGGGAGGGGGAGGGCTCCCTTGAGGCTGAAATGGCCTGTTGGGCTGGGTCAGCCCTGCTTTGAGGCACATCCTTCACCCAGGCCCCAGGAGCATCTTGTCAGCTCCCTGCCAGAAATGAGTGTGCATCACCCAATGGGCTCTCGAAAAGAACCCTGAGTCCAAAGAGAATCCAAGATAGGTTCCCTGGATGGGCAGGCTCTCCAGGCTAATGGGATGACCAGGGCAAAGGTGAAGTGGTACAAAGATCAAGGCACATTCAGGGGGCACAATTTGTCTGGCAGGGAAGAGAGCAAAGGGCAACAGATCTGGGGAGTCCCAGTGGGGCCGGATCATAGAGGCCATTTCAGTGCTGAGTATCCTGGATGGTGCAGAGCCAAAGATTTTAAGTTGGTGAATGAGCAGGCAGAGCTGGGCTGGATGGGGTGGGTGTCCAAGTGACTCTATTACCAACAGCTATTTATGTATCAAGCGCTTGTTTCATTGCAGGCACTGCTCTAAGCACTCCACACAGGTTATTCTTCCCATGGAATCAGATGCACTAGGAATAAGCTAGTTCCACCATGCCTACCCACGGTTTCTCTGGGGTTTGGTGTCCCCCACCTTAAACGGGTTGATCATATCACCTGCCTCCTAAGGTTGTGTATGGAGTGAGGCGCAAAGCTTGAGAAGGTGAAGGAAAGACTGGAGGGTGGAGAAGCAAGGATCAAAGATCTTTGGGGTGGTCTGGCAGTACAGAGGTCAAGAGAGATTGACTTATGGTTGATCCATCTTGGTGGGAGGGATCCTGGTGAGATGGGGCCCAAAGATGGAATCATTAAGGGAATGAGCATCACTGAAGGACAATTGGGGAGATATGTGGGGTCTGCAGGCCATAGGAGAAGATTCAAGGATCCTTGAGGGAGGGAGGTGGACTAGAGAGAGGATTGACCAGATGCCCAACAAGGCTAGGCAGCAGGAAGGGCCACCTGGGGAATTCAACCGCACTTCCGTGGCTCCGAGTACCACCTGCTCAGCAGTGTCTCCTGAGTCCTCTCCTCCTGCCCAGCCTTAGGCCTGGGGAACCAGCTGCCTGCCACCGGCTCCACAGGATCACAAACTGCCCCTATTGCTGCTCCTCCCTGGTGCTTCCCACACTCCCAGTTCCCATATCTAAGCTACCGCCAAGCTTCCTTCCTGCTCTTCACTTTTCTCCCTCTAGCCCAGTGGTTCTATACCTTCCTAATGCCACGACCCTTTAATACAGTTCCTCATGTTGTAGTGACCCCCAACCATAAAATTATTTTCGTTGCTACTTCATAACTGTAATTTTGCTACTGTTATGAATGGTAATGTAAATATCTGATATGCAGGATGTATTTTCATTGTTACAAATTGAACATAATTAAAGCATAGTGATTAATCACAAAAACAATATGTAATTATATATATGTTTTCCGATGGTCTTAGGCGACCCCTGTGAAAGGGTCGTTTGACCCCCAAAGGGGTCGAGACCCACAGGTTGAGAACCGCTGCTCTAGCCCAAGGTTTTTCTGAGCTAAGCAACACACAGTCATTTCTGTCCCTTTCCTAAGACACACTGTGGGTGCTTCTTTTTTTAAAAAAAATATTTTTATTGATTTCAGAGAGGGAGAGAGAGATGGAATCAATGATGAGAGAGAATCATTGATCGGCTGCCGCCTGCACGCCCCCTACTGGGGATCGAGCCTGCAACCCCAGCATGTGCCCTGAATCGAACCGTTACCCCCTGGTTCATAGGTCAATGCTAAACCACTGAGCAACACCGGCCGGGCTGGGTGCTTCTTAAGTGCTAGCCCTGTGCCTCACTCATAGAGCTGCTCAATTAGCATTCAGGGAGGAAGGTTGGAGGGCATCCTGGAGGAGGCAGAGCTGAATTAGGTGATCCCTACAACACCCCTTCCCAGCAGGCTGCTGGCCGCAGGATACACAGAAACCCACTACAGCCCAGATGGGCAGCCAGTGGTGCTGGTCCCCAACCAGAGGGTGAGATACTTCCATGGGCACTGAGGTCAGGGTGAGGGGTGCTAGGCATGCACTCCCCGAGGGCCTCCCCACCATTCCTTCCCCATTCTCCTGTTCCTAAGGAGAGGCTGGAGCCAACCCCTCCCCACCCCCAACCTGCCCTTCCCACTTCAGTCCTGGCTGAGATTTGAGGCTGGATCCCTTGCTCTCCAGGATCATTGCCATTACCATGGGCACGTGAGGGGCTTCCCGGACTCCTGGGTAGTCCTGAGCACCTGCTCTGGGATAAGGTGAGGAGTTCTGGGGGAGGGGGCTGGGCCTGGGGCAGGGGTAAGAATTCGCTCACACCCCCTTCTGCACCCCTCTGCATCCTAGGGGTCTGATCACGCTCAGCAGCAATGCCAGCTATTATGTGCATCCCTGGCCAGCTGGGGATGCCCAGGGTGCCTCAACCCACAGGATCTTCTGGACCGAGCAGCTACTTAGCTGGAAAGGGGCCCGTGGCCATAAGGATCCTGAAGACAAAAGGAAGATGAACAGCCTTTCTCCTGCCACCCAGATCAGGGTCAGGGGCACAGACAGGGGTGGGAGTGGGAATGCAGTAACCACAGCCCTCCAAATCCGGACAGGAAAGTGTGGCCCATGTTCAGGGTCTCCTGTCCTGATGTTTTATTTGGAGGCTGAAGAAACAAGTTCTTGAAAAATGTTAAAGTTACCTTTGTGCTTTCCAGGGATTGGGGTTGGTGGTCAGGGCTCAAGCCAGCAGCCTGCCACTCAGGGTCACTGTTGCCTCTCCGCAGGACTGCCGGGAAGCCCAGCGAATCCCGAAGTACCTAGAGCTGTACATAGTGGCGGATCACGCCCTGGTGAGAGGAAACTCCAGGGGGCTGCCCGGCTGAGAGGGGCCAGTCAGCCTGTCACATCACCATATTGCTGCCTTTCCAGTTTGTGACCCAGCACCGGGACTTAAACCACACCAAACAGCGGCTTCTGGAGATCGCCAACTACGTGGACCAGGTTGGTAGTGGCGGCCACAGGGGCGGGCAGGTCCCAGCTGGAGGAGGCAGGCTTGGAGATGAGGAGAGCATATAGGGGGAGAGAGGGGCCACCAGCAGGATGGTGTGCCTGGTCCCTGCTTCAGGCCCGTCCTGCCCTGACCATAGATTCTCAGGACCCTGGACATTCAGGTGGCGCTGACCGGCCTGGAAGTATGGACCGAGCAGGACCAGATCCGCATCACGCCGGATGCGAACAACACGCTCTGGGCTTTCCTGCGGTGGCGCCGGGGGCTGTGGGGGCGGCAGCCACACGACTCCACGCAGCTGCTCACGTGGGTGCCTCCCATCCCCACACGGGTCCCGGCTGGGCGGCTCCTCCTCCCCGCGCGCATCACCAGGTCACGCTGCGCTCCACCCTCAGGGGCCGCGCTTTCCGGGGCGACACCGTGGGCCTGGCACCCGTGGAAGGCATGTGCCTCGTAGAGAGCTCTGGAGGCGTAACCGCGGTGAGCTCCGCGGACGGGACACGGGACAACAGGAGAGGTGCGGGGCGGGCTCCGCAGCCCGCAGTGACCGTCCTGTGCCCGCGTCCTCGCAGGATCACTCGGAGCTTCCCATCGGCGCTGCAGCTACCATGGCCCACGAGATAGGCCACAGCCTCGGCCTCAGCCACGACCCCGACGGCTGCTGCGTAGGGGAGGCAGCGGAGCCAGGCGGCTGCGTCATGGCAGCAGCCACTGGGTACGTACCGACCATACCGACCACCGGGTGGGGAAGGAGGAGAGGAGCTGCTAGGCCCAGTGGTTCTCAACCTTCCTAATGCCGCGACCCTTTAATACAGTTCCTTATGTTGTGGTGACCCCCAACCATAAAATTATTTTCGTTGCTACTTCATAACTGTAAATTTTGCTACTGTTATGAAATCATAATGTAAATATCTGATATGGCAGGATGTATTTTTCATTTGTTACAAATTGAACATAATTAAAGCATAGTGATTAATCACAAAAACAATATGTAAATTATATATGTGTTTTCCGATGGTCTTAGGCGACCCCTGGTGAAAGGTCCTTCGGACCCCCAAAGGGGTCGCGACCCACAGGTTGAGAACCGCTGTCTAGGGAGGCTCCACTGGACCCGGGGCCCTTCCTCGGCTGCACTCCTTTGGGTGCACGCTTGTCTCCCAGTTTCCTCTTCTGGAAAACGGGGGTATGATCATCGTACCGCCCCCGAGTTGTGAGGCTTAAATGGAGTAAACACAGGACAGTGAAAGCTCAGGAGTATAGAGGTTCTTTTCGGAAACGCCTAGCCAGGCTGTTCCTACAGGGCTGGCCGCGCTGGGTCGGGATTCCACGTTCAGTCTGGCGCTGCTGGCTCCGGGAGGCACGCCCTCCCGCCCCGGTCCAGCTGGGCGCCTTCGCTCGGGTTACGCACCCTCTCTGGGCTCTGCCCCTGAAGCATCCGAGCCGCCGGGCACGCAGCTGTGCGGCCCGGCACGGGTGGTTCTGCAGAGACCGGAGAGGGGCAGGGCGTTCAGGGGGCGATCCCTGCCGGCGCCGACGCCCTTGCCCGCCCGCAGGCACCCGTTCCCCCGCGTGTTCAGCGCCTGCAGCCGCCGCCAGCTGCGCGCCTTCTTCCGCAAGGGGCGCGGCTCGTGCCTCTCCAACCCGCCGGGCGCCGGGCTCCCGGTGCGGCGGGCGCGCTGCGGCAACGGCTTTCGTGGAGGAGGGCGAGGAGTGCGACTGCGGCGCCGGCCAGGTGAGGTCCGCGCGCCAGCCCCTGGAGGCCGAGGATGTTCCGGGCCCACCACCTCTTTCAAGGACAGGGTCGCGCTGGACATCATCTAGGCCTCTTCTCTGTCTTTTTGGCGTCAGGGAGATCCCAACCACCAGCTGCTTCGTGCCAAATTGCCTCGCTGCGGTCCAGAGGCACGGTCCCTCCTCGGCGACTGCTACGCGAAGCTGCCTCGTTTTCGGACCCACACGCTCCTGAAGCCAAGA
>NW_005871226.1:999868-1004702 GCF_000147115.1 Myotis lucifugus | reverse complement strand
GACCTCCCTGAGTTCTGCACGGGCGCCTCCCCCCACTGCCCCCCAGACACTTACCTCCTGGACGGCTCGCCCTGCGCCAGCGCCGGGGCTACTGCCGGGACGGCGCGTGCCCCACGCTCGAGCAGCAGTGCCAGCAGCTCTGGGGACCTGGTGAGAAGACGCGCGCGGCCTTGCACCCCGTGCCTACCTTGGGTCTGGGGAGTTTTCTCCTCTAGGAAAGATGAGGGGCAGGGGGGTGGGGGGTGGGGGGTGGGAGGGGGAGAACGGAGGGCGGGGGGCAGCCTAGTCCCCCAGCCCCCGCCCTGCTTCTCCCAGGCTCCCGCCCAGCACCGGAGGCCTGTTTCCACGTGGTGAACTCGGCAGGAAACGCCCATGGCAACTGCGGGAGGGATGACGAGGGCGGCTACGTGCCTTGTACGCAGAGGTGAGGAGAGGAGCGGAGGGACCGGAAGCTGGGGAGTGGGTTGGAGACAAGGGGGACCCCCCCTATGCTGCTTGACACTCCAATTGGTCCCCAGGGATGCGCAGTGCGGGAAGCTGCAGTGCCAGGGCGGGGAGCAGAGCCCACTGGCACCACACACGATGCCGGTGGACTCTACCCTCCGCCTGGACGGCCGGGAGGTGACTTGCAGGGGGGCCTTCCTGCTACCGGGTGCCCAGCTGGACCTGCCTGACTTGGGCCTGGTGGAGCCAGGCACCCAGTGTGGGCCTACAATGGTGAGCCCTGCCCACCGATCCCTCCCTGCCACTCGAGTCCCTAGGCCAAAGCATCACTCCCCTACGGTGCTTAGTGCACTCCACTGCCCATAGGTGTGCCAGGACAGGCGCTGCCAGAACACTACCTTCCAGGAGTTGGAGCTCTGTCTGACCGCCTGCCATGGCCATGGGGTGAGTGGTCTTGAGTGTGTGTGTGTGTAGGGGGCGGGGGGGTGACTGACCTTGAGGTCCCTGACCCCATGGGACCCTCCTTTTCTCTTCCTCTGCAGGTTTGCAACAGCAACCATAACTGCCACTGTGATCCCGGCTGGGCTCCGCCCTCCTGCGACAAGCCAGGGGCGGGTGGCAGCCTGGACAGCGGCCCTGTGCAGCCGGAAAGTGCGCACATGGGGGGCGAGTGGGGACGGGCCCTGGGGTGCACCTACATAGGACTCAGCCTCACCTTGTCCTTTGCAGACCACGACGCCTTCCTGCTGGCAGTGATCTGTAGCTTCCTACTGCCTCTGCTTCCTGGGGCCGGCTTGGCCTGGTGCTGCTACCGGCAGCGCGGATCCCAGCTTCAGCACGGCCTGTGCAGCCCAAGGAGGGCCAGTGGGTAGGCTCTGAGGTCCCTGCTCCCTGAGCCCACTCCTGTGGTTCCTGCTCCTCAGAGTTCTGCTGGGCCTGGGACAGCTTGGGTGGTATCCTTAGGCCTTGTCCCCAGAGGCAGAGAGGCAGCTGAGGGAGTGGAAAGAGGCCTTCAGCAGGAGGCACCAGGGGCCAAGGGTGGGGGCCCCTTCCCCGTTGCTGTGGTTCAGTCTCTTCTTGTCCATTCTCCTGTTTCTCCCACCAGGGGACTGCCTCATCTTTGACTTTGCCCTGTTTTCCACCAGCTCATAATGCAGTTCCTGCTCCACTGTGCCCCTCAAGGCCTCCCCAGCCTCTTTCTCATGAGCTTTCGGCCCTGTCATTTCCTCTGCCTAAATCTCTGCTGCTACCTCCCTCAGGTTCCTAAATGCTGGGTTGGCACATCTTTCCACTCCAGACCACCGGTCAGCTGTAGCACCAGTTGCCCTTGTGCCAAGGCCCCGAGAGGAACCCAGCTCTCATAACCTGCGAGGAGGGTTCTATAATACCAAGCATGGTTGACCTAGGGCTGCCCCTTCACTGGGTACTGGGCAAGGCAGGCACCTCATAGCCACATCTGACACAGCCTGGCCTTGGGTGGGCCTAGGACAAGCTGAGGGAAAGGGCAGGGTTTGGGCGGAGATAGGGACAGAGGCTGTCCCTGACAGCGGTGGGCACCAGGCAGGTCCCAGGTGTCAGGTGAGGGGCCTTGCCACAATGAGCAGTGATTGCAGTGCTGTGGGCGGTGGTGCAAGGTGCTCAGAGCTTGGTGTATCAGCATGGGGGAGCCTCTTAGAGGGGAGCAACTGCATGTCATCGCCAGGGCAGAGTCTGGAGGGCAGTGGAGACTGTTTTGAAGAGACATGGAAGTGGCAGGCCCTGGGAGATGGAGCATGAGCAGCTAAGAATGGCTTGGAGTCATCAAGGACAGTAGGGCCACCCAATGGGAAGGAGTGGAGAACAGCTGCCACTAGAGAGAGTGACCTAGAGCAGGAGGCTCAGTCAACACAGAAGGCAGGGGGAGGTGTCCTGCTCAGCAGCACTGTTCCAACCTCTTATCTCACTGGTCAGGCCCAAAGATGGCCCATGCAGGGATCACCCCCTGGGCAGTGTTCAGCGCCTGGAGTTGGGCCCGATGACCACTGGAGAGCCCCAACCCCTCAGTGAGTGAGGTGCAGGGGGAGATGGGGAAGGAAGTGAAGGGATGGACTCTTGGGCCCCCTCCTGTACACTTACCACCCAGCCACCTTGAGTCCCCAGTGCCCTACCCACCCAGGGACCACTGCCAACTGTGGTCACAGCACTCATTCTCTACCCATTGCTCCCAGACATTGAGATCCCTGCCAGAGCCCAACAGCCACCTTGAGAAACCTGTGCCCTGTGGCCCTACCTGCACCCAAGGTAGGTGGGGACCCTGATGTGGTCCACCTCCCACTGCCCCTCAGCTCACTGCTCTGGGGTTTCTGAGCTTGGGTTCTGAAGCTGTTGTCATGGAGGCCAGATGCTAGAAGCCTCTGGAGTCGGGGAGGGAGAAGTCGTGGCTCTTCCTGGGTCATCTGTCCTCACTGAGGGAGGACAGGGGGTTCCCGCCACATGACCCCCAGCCTGAGGTCCCAGTTCTCAGGGAATGACCCCTCCCCCACTTTATTTTCAGCAGGTCAAGTCCAGAAGCCAAGATCCAGTCTCTGGTGAGAGGGGGATCTGAGATGAGGACACTTAAAAACAGGTGGCTACTGACACTTGGACCGCCAGGGGCAGAGTCAGCAAATCAGCTGACCGGGACCTTCAGGCAGCTTGCGAGTTTCTTCCCCGAGTTACCTCCGCCCTACCCGCTCCAGGACCCCAGAGCCTCATCAGAGTTTGCCCAGTGCTCTCTGTTCTTTAGGGCTGGATCATGCCAGCCCAAGAATGCCTCTGTTATGTAAAACTTCCCAGGTCTGAGAGACCAAAGAAAGAGGCGACAACTCCATCATTACCAGAGTTTATTAAGGGAACATACACAAGGTACATCTTGGGCAGCGGCAAGACCAAGTGGATATCCACCACACCATGCGGCAGCCGCTGAAGGGTTGTATGAGATGGGCAGGATGGATAGGGGTGCTGGGCGTAACCCACCCAAGTAAGGGGGAAAGGCCTTACACGCTTGCCCAGGGGAGGGGGAGGGCCTGTTCCAGGAACCAGCATGCCTGGGACATGGAGAGGGGTGATCAGTCTCTGAGGGGATTTATGGGAAGCAATCTCTGTTCTGACCCAGAGGATCTGGCAGTGGTCAGGAAGCGCTCATGTCACGGAACAGTCTCTCCTTCACACCATCAGTCCAGGGAACGAAGCTCACATAGTCACTGACTTCCTGTCACGGGGGGGGGGGAGGTTAGGTCACATGGGAGAGGCCTCTAACTGGGGATGTGTGCTACCTGCAGCTCTGCAGAGGGCAGTGTCTGCTGGGCCAGAGCCTGGACTCGGGGCCCCTACATTTCAGACTGAGTCCACTTCCCTGGAGCCTGGCCCCTGCAAAGCAAACAAAATCCATGTGACCTTCCTTCCTCCCTTTTCCTGCCCTGTCTTGTCCCCTAGATGGTTCCTCAGCCCCATCCCAGTCCTAGTCCTGCACCTGAGGTTTTGGAGGAGTGTGGGGTATACTGCAGCCCCCTCACTTTGGACATTATTGAACCTCTCCTCCATTCCCTGGGCGGGGATTGAGGGAGCCATGTTAGAAAGGGCACCAAAGGGACCCTGTGAGTCTTTTCTGCCTGTAAATTCAGCCCCGTGGGGCTCCCTGAGGGGTGATGGCTGGTGGGTGAAGCCTCAGACGGTAGCCACGGCCCCAGATGGACCTGGGTGTAAGATGGTGTTGCCTTGCTTGAATGATCTCTTTGCCCCACCTCACCTGCCTCCCTTGGACAGTCTCAGAAGCCACTTAGTCTCTTCCCTTGCTGCCAGGGTTCTTGTCCCAGCATCAAGAAGGGTTCAGGGATCTGGAGAAGGCTGTGCGTAGATTAAAGAGTCCAGAGACGAAGTATAATTTTGAAAGGCATTTGGGAGTCAGAGGAGCTTAGCTAAAGGAGCTAAGATCCAAGATCTAAATTCTCAGTTCTTAAGTCTAAGGTCTAAAATCTCAGGTCTCCTCGTCCCAGGACCCCATGGTGGGGAAAAAAGTCTCCTCTCAATGGGAAGAGTGCAGAGTCATATTTCAGGGCGTGTGAAGAGCTGGGGAATGGTGGCAAGTGTCCGATCCTCCCATCGGCAGCACAGGAGAGGCAGCCCCCAGCTCAGGCTTGCTTTCACTCCGCCAGCCCAAGAGGCTGAATGAGACTGTTTTCTAAAGTCCTGTGTTCTTTGTACCTGTGAGATTTTGATTTATAGAGATGACTGCGTGAGGACCTGGAGAGATGAATGCCATTGAAAGGAGTTTTTTTTATCACTTACAGTCCCCAAGAAATGGGGGCATGCAGGGCTGCGTGGGGAAGCACCAGGCTTGTAAGGAAAGACGAGAGCTACCACAGACTGGAGG
>NW_005871226.1:996799-999696 GCF_000147115.1 Myotis lucifugus | reverse complement strand
TATATATATAAAAGCGTAAGCGCCCGAACAACCAGTCGTACAGTTGCTATGATGTGCACTGACCACCAGGGGGCAGACACTCAACACAGGAGCTGCCCCCTGGTGGTGAGTGCACTTCCACAGTGTGAGCGCCGCTCAGCCAGAAGCCGGGCTCACTGCTGGCGAGAGCAGCTGCTGTGGCCCAAGCCTCTCCTGCCTCCGTGGCAGAGCTACGCAGCAGTATAGCAGTGGGGCCCCGATGAGCAGGAGCAGCACCCGGTTCAGGCTCCTCCCTGGCCACCTGCCGCTTCCCGCACTGCTACATCCCTCGGGGGATGTTGGACTGCCAGTTTCGGACCTCTAGTTATACTCTAATTATGTGAGATGTTAACACAAGGGGCAGCTGGGTAAAAGGTATAAAGCAAACACTAACATTATTGCAACCTTTGTTCAAGTATAAAATTAGTTAATAATAAAAAGTTAAAAATTGTCCTGCCTGGTGTGGCTCAGTTGGTTGAGCATCGTCCTGTGCACCAAAAGGTCGCTTGTTCAATTCCGGCCAGGGCACATACTGGTATCTAGGTTTCAGGTTCAATTCCTGGTGCACGTACTGGAGGCAACCGATCAATGTTTCTTTCCCTCCCTCTTTCTTTAAAAAAAAAAAAAATCAATAAAAACATATTTTTTAAAAAGTTAATAAAATTATAAAAGAAGGCAAAGAACAATGTTGTTTCAAAAAGTTTACGGTTTAGAATGGGAGAGACAAGGCTTCCTGGGGTGGCTGTAGGTGTTGCTGTGGGGAGGAGGGTGCTGTGGGGGTCCATCTAACCAGCGGTTCTCAACCTGTGGGTCGCGACCCCTTTGGCGGTCGAACGACCCTTTCACAGGGGTCGCCTAAGACCATCCTGCATATCAGATATTTACATTACGATTCATAACAGTAGCAACATTACGGTTATGAAGTAGCAACGAAAATAATTTTATGGTTGGGTCACAACATGAGGAACTGTATTTAAAGGGCCAGAAGGTTGAGAACCACTGACTAGAAATTCAGGCTCTAGATTCAGAGGCTCCTGGATCTACCTGAGGCGAGGCTTAGGGTGGGGACTCAGTGGGGGAGGGAGTCATGCAAAGGCTCCTCCCAGTGGCAGGAGTGCTCATGTCAGCACAGCCTCTGGGTTTCTACCCAATTCAGCTCAGGCAGGGCTGGGAAGAAGGCACCTGTCCCACTGGGGTTCTGCCTGGCGCTGTCCTCCACTCTGCAGGCCGGCAGCGTCCGCTGCTTTGGGCCCCGTGATGCTGCTGCTGCTGCTGCTACAGCTGCTTCTGAGTGAGTGGCCACCTCTTCCTTAGGACCCCTGAACTCTGGCCTCTCTATCCCAGATTCTCGGGGACAGAGTAGAGGGCAAGAGGGTGATTCCAGGAAAAGCTGGAAGGCCAGCGAGAGACCTGTGCTTGGGGTGCAGGGACACCTGGCAGTCTGCTCACAGCGCTCTGCTCATCCTGCTCCTGCCACCCCCTTTCCCAAGCCCCACCGTGGTACTCGTGCCCCAGGAACTTTCCTTTTCCTATTGCCTGCCCTCTCCCACCTTTCTTACCCTTCCTCCAGCCTCAGCCCCCACCTTCGGTCTTGGAGTTTCATACTGATTTCTTGCCCGGCATCTTCAGTGTCTCCCTGCCACTCATCTGCTGTTCCACCTGCTCAGACTGTCTCTTTCCCACCTGCAGCATCGTGGAGGGGTCATACTGGGTGGGATGAGGAGAATGAAATCAGGCAGAGGTTCAAGGCAGAGGAGATCTTGGAGCTGAGATGTGCTGTTTTGAGGGTGATGATGCGGTAAGTTTGTTCCTCACGAGGGAGACAGGTAAGCAAATGAGCAGAGGTGGAACCAAGATCTTAGGGGACAGACACAGGTACTGTTGTATCTGGCTGAGGCCTGGGAACAGGAGGGGCTTTGCTGGGAGAGAAGGGCACAGTTTGCCTGCCGCACTGTGTCCTGGAGGAGAGGGGGAGGGCTCACCCCTCTCTTGCCAAACCTCTCCACTTACATACCCATTCGAGTCCTTAGTGTCTGTCTGTCCTTCCAGCAGAGAGGACGGCACTGAAGCCACAGCAAGAATCACCAGGGCAGCCAAAAGAGATGGCCAATGCCAGAGAGGGGCCCTGCTCCAAGCCCTGAAGCAGGGGACCCCTCTCCACACATACACAGTGAGATGGGGATGGGGCCAGGCTGGGAGCTGGCCTGCCAGCTTCTAGGGCAGCAGTTCTCAACCTGTGGGTCGCCAACCTGTGGGTCGCGACGCTTTGGGGGTCGAACAACCCTTTCACAGGGGTTACCTAAGACCTTTGGAAAACACATATATAATTACATATTGTTTTTGTGATTAATCATTATGTTTTAATTATGTTCAATTTGTAACAAAGAAAATACATCCTGCATATCAGATATTTACATTACGATTCATAACAGTAGCAACATTACAGTTATGAAGTAGCAACGAAAATAATTTTATGGTTGGGGGTCACCACAACATGAGGAACTGTATTAAAGGGTCACGGCATTAGGAAGGTTGAGAACCACTGTTCTAGGGGCTCTGAGAACACGAGGGGCAGAGGGAGCCTGGTTTGGTGCCCTAGGTTCTAGGAAGAGGCTGCGGGGCTGGATTTCGATGTGGCCTGTGGCACATCTGCCCAGAGCACACCCTCTGCCCAGCCAACCCCTGGTGTGTGTCTGGTGTGTGCCAGGTGCACCCTCTGGCCCTGTGGCCTGCCGTGAGGGACTTCTCTCAGATCCACACCTTAGCACCTGGGCTCTCCAGCGCCCAGAGCCCTTTCGAGAATCCCTTTTCCGCCTAGCTGGTAGAGGCTGGAGGAACCAGGAGGAAGCCAGAGTCCAGATGGGGCAGCATGGGTTAGA
>NW_005871226.1:965765-995518 GCF_000147115.1 Myotis lucifugus | reverse complement strand
GAGAGGACCTGGAGTGGAACTGGTTGAGATTCCTGCTCTGCCGCTTCTGAGACAGTTCATCCCAGAGGCACTGGCAGCTCCTTTCATCGATGGCCTTGCCGTCCTCTGAAATAGCTTGGCGGTTCCCTGCCCAGCCTGAGAGTTAGGGGGCCTGAGTTTGAAGCCCCCAGCTAAGCCACTTTGTGTCCATCTGTAAAAGGGAGGATGATAACGGTCACCCTCCCCAGTGAGTGTGGAAGACTTCAAGGTTGGTGAGGCACTCAGAGCACCGTTGTCCTTACTTCGTTATTCCTTACCCTGCACCTTCCATTCCAGAAGCCAGTCCTTGCAGGCATTCTGTCTTCCATCTGTTCGTAGAGAGAGGCCATGAAGGTCGCCAGGGGTTTCTCAGTTTGTCCCCAAGGAGCTGTCCCCTGTGCTAGGGTTTCCCAGCCAAGCCCACCCTGATCCCTCCCTCTATAGATGGCGCTATACGGGCCTTTGACAGCTGGCAGCCCCCAGTCCTGCAGGCCCATCCAGACTCCAGCCAGGACCTTGAGCACAGCCTCCTGCAGGTAGGTGCAGGGAGGGGATGGTGAGCTGGCTTCCCCTGCACTGTTTCTTCCATCCTTCCACGCCAGTTGGGCCTAGATGGACATGAATGACCTGGGATGGGGGTGGACACAAAGAGCAGGGCTAGGCTTCTGTCTCAAGCCCACACTCTGCTCCCACCCTCCAAGGTATCCTCCACAGATGGGCCCCTGAAGGGGTGCTCCCTGCTCTCCATCTCCCTGTCCTGGCTCTCCAGACTCTGCTCTGACTAGGACAGCAGACCTTGAACAGCACAGCCAGCTATCCCACCCTGCCCGGGGTACACGGCCACCTCTGTGGCCTACTGCCCCACTGAAAAGGGACTAGTTTACCTCCCCCCACCCCCCCCTCCCCAATCCCCAAGCTAGCCCCAGTGGCTCTTGCCCTGCTGCCCTCTGCAGGTCTGGACATCCTGTGTGCTTGTCCCCTGGAGTGAGGCATATAGGCTACAGGCCTAATTGCAAAGCTCATGGTTTCCCTTTCAGTCGGTTTCTTGGTTGTAGGTCTCTTTCTCCACAGACCTTGGAACAGTTGGGGTTTCCCAAAGGGTAGGCATGAGAGGGGGTCACCTGTGTAGCCGAGGCCTCACCAGGCCCCAAGATAACCTAGAGAAGGTGAGAGACCAACCAAACTCCAAGAATTATAGGAGATTCTATCAGCGCCCCCAAGCAGATTATACCTTAAAGAGTAATCTGAACAGATTTATAGGCAAAACCCCCGCCAACACTGCAGCCTTTCATGGCCCCTTCCCAGTTATGTGCCACCCATGATGATAATCACCTGTGTCCCATGACAAACGTCCCATGGCAGAGTGATATGTTGCTTGGTGGGTACCGCCTTGAGTAGGTGGGAACCCAGTTCCCTGCATTGCACTGGCCATGTGGCCACCTACCCCATGGTTTAACCCAGCACTAGGAATGGTATCCACAGCTCAATAAATCCATGTACACTGAGACCGGCCTTGCTTTCATGTGATCTGTGTCCTGGGACCTATGGTTAGCCACAGGGTGTGTTTCTGCTGCTGGCCTAGGTGACCTCAGATGGCTTCAGAACTTCTCTGGGCTCTGTCTCCTCACCTATCGATGCTGAACTGAATCTACTGCCAGGTTCTAGTGGCAGGGATTTTGATTGCTTTGATCTATTTTTTTACTTCTCTGCTAGTACTCAGATAAATAAACTACATTTCCTAGCCTCCCTTGCAGCTAGGGGTGGTCATGTGATACAGTTCTGGCCAATGAATGGAATTCACAGATGAGGCTTCCAGGAGAGCTCTTTAAACTGGAACTGACTTGTGACTGGCCCCTTGAGTCTCTAGCCTCAACCCTCCCCTCTTCTTGCCCAGACCTTGGTGGCAATGTCTGGGACAAGGGCACCATCTGGAAAATTGAGCCACTGCACCAATTCCAGTCCGCTTCCCTCTGGACTCTTCAGTGCATGAGAAAAATGACACCTCTAATTTGTTTAAGGCAATTTCTCCCTAGGCTTCTGTTATTTGCAGCCAAACCTAGGCCCTCCCTGGTTGGCACAGTCCCACCGCTGAGGTGTTTGGGAGCCCTGGGATCACCTACCATACTCACTTAGCGGAGCCCCATCTCAGTGCTTACGGAGCCCCGCCCTGACAGACACTTGAAAGAAGGGGCGATGGGGGTTCTGTTTTTTTATTCCTGCGTATTCTATCTGCAGAGAGTCAGACTCTTTCTTGGAGCTGCGGGAAATTTATCATAAAAGTTTTTGTGAACATTCTGTGTGTGTGGCCAGTGTGGACCCAATGAAGCCAAGGGCATTGTGTTAAACTTCAATTCTGCAAAAGAGTTTGGGGAGGAGAGGGCAGAACAATGGGGGGCAGTACTAAGCTTTCTGCCCACCTCCTTCTTCCTCAAAATCGTGGAGACTCCTGATGAGTGAAGGGATCCTGTGTCTCCAGGCTGCTCTTCTCACACCTGGTTGAGGCTTGCCAGGGGCCATGAATCTGCTGGAAGTGGACACGGCTGTTGGTGCCTTGCTCTGAGGCTTCTCTGGCCAGTGCAACCCCTCCCCATGCTGCTGGGAATGTTGGCTGCAAACACAGCTCACAGCTGCCCCCTCCTCTAAAGGAAATGCCTGTAAAGTTACACTCTGCTCCCCGACACGGACTGCAGCCAATGGCTGGCTGAGGCGGGGGTACGGAGGCCTAGCCTGCTTGCCTCAGGTGGGACAATTCTGTGCGCCAGTCTTGCTCCAGAGCTCCATGCGGGATCCCAGCTGAGACCACATCCGAGCTAGCTCCTTCTCCTGCCCACTCCTGCCTCCTTCACTTGGGAGGTTCCCCTGAGGATAACCCCTCCAATAAATCAGGGCCTGAGAATTCCTACCTTGGGCTCAGCTTCTGGAGCACCTGGCCTAAGACATAGGTAAGGTACAGACCACACCAAAGCCCAGGCCTGGGGCTGTCCTGATCAGGAAAAGAGCCACCGGATCTGGTACTGTGTACTTAGCAACTCGTACCAAACCCACAGACACCCTGTGAGGCAGCTGTCAACCAGCCTCCCAGCTTCAACCAGGACTCTCCTGATTGAAACCAATCACAAATCCAACTGACAACCATCTGAGTTTCAGGCACAGCTGTCTTCAGGGGTTCAAATGATGTTGCCCCTGCTGGCCTGTGTTTGGCTCCCCTCTGCTGCCAGGCAGGCTCTCACCACAGGACAGGTAAGAATGCCACCAGCAGCCTCCCATCTACAATCTCTCCTTGTAGCATTCTCGGCAGAGAAAGGCACCTCTCTTTCCCAGCATTCACGGGCTGTCCCAGGCAGGACCCTGGTGGCCCCAGCATGGGCTATAAGCCTCTTCCAGTGGCCTGGAGAGCGGCATTAGCCCACTGAGATCACATGCAATGGGAAGGCAGTTTTCCAGTGGAAAAAAGGAGGGGTATTGGGCCAAGTGAGAGTCCAAACTGTTTTCACTTTATGAAGAAGGAGGAATGTTCTCAACTACCTACATCTGCATGGGAGGGGACACCTAGGAGTGGGCTGGGGAGATATTGTGTGTGTTGGGTGTGTGGGGGGGGGGGGGAGGAGAAGGATTGGGAGCTGGATGGGGAAGTGAAAGCATCACCTTGGCCTGCTCACCATGATTGCATGGTGGCCCAAACATAGAACTAAATATCTGCTAAATAACTTGCCTTATGTGAGAATATGTTAAACTCTCTTACTCCATGTTTTACTGATAATTGGAGTAAAACATAGGCATGTACCTTTCAAAATGTTGGGAAGCTCAAAGTGAGCAGAACCTAGTTGAAAATTGCCCAACTGTTCCATGGCGGCTGGCTGTCTTCCTTCAGTACTAATCTCCAAGCAGACACACTCAGGCTTACCCAGAGGAGCCTCTAACATCAGATGATGAGCAACGAAAAAGAGGCTTCCTTATTGGGTGCAGGGGGAAATGAAAGGTCCCCGGGGCCCCGTTGCCTGGCTGTTTCCCCCCAGAGTGAACATTTTGGGTGGGTGGCCTGAGGCTCTCTGGGGCATGGACCCAGTCAGCTCTGCAGAGAGAAGCCAAGAGAAGGGACAAGGTGTTTTGGTCTGTGAAAGGCACCGTCTTGCCACTCCTGGGCAGTCAACTTTCTGAAGGTTTTGTTGCTGTTGTGGGCTGAGTGGTGGCCCCAAAGATATCTCCACATCCTAAGCCATGGAACCTGTGAATGTTACCTTATATGTAGGCGTAAGAGTGAATATTACCTTATATGGCAAAAGATGTGATTAAATTAAGGATCCTGCAAGGAGGCGCTTATTCTGGATTATTCAAGGGGACCCTAAATCCTTATATAAGAGAGGCAGAGGGAAATGAGACACAGGCAGAGATGGGAGTGATGTATCCACAAGCCAAGGAATGCCGGCAGCCACCAGACGCTAGAAGCAGCCAGGACTGAATTCTCCTCTAGAGCCTCTGGAGCAGTGGTTCTCAACCTTCTTAATGCTGCGACCCTTTAACACAATCCCTCATGTTGTGGTGACCCCCAACCATAAAATTATTTTCATTGCTACTTCATAACTGTAATTTTGCTACTGTTATGAATCATAATGTAAATATCTGATATGCAGGATGTATTTTCATTGTTACAAATTGAACATAATTAAAGCATAGTGATTAATCACAAAAACAATATGTACTTATATATGTGTTTTCCGATGGTCTTAGGCGACCCCTGTGAAAGGGTCATTCGACCCCCAAAGGGGTCGCGACCCACAGGTTGAGAACCGCTGCTCTGGAGGGACAGTAGCCCTGCCACACCATGATTCCCGACATCTGGCTTCTGGAACCATGAGGATAAATTTCTGTAGTTTAAAACCAGCAAGTTTGGATAATTTGTCATAGCAGCCCCAGGTAAATTAATGGAATTCTGTAAGGTTGTCAGAGTCTGGTTTCTGTCACTTCTGCCTAAAAAGGTCCTGGCTCATACATGGTGTGAAGTCTGGCCAAACATCTCAAGACTGAGTCCAGCTGTGGCCCCCACAACCAGGGAGGGGTCCTGCCAAGCTTGTCTACATCTGGGTGTCGGTCTCTGTGTCCGATGAGGTAGCCTGCTTGCTGTCACTCTCTCACCTGCACTCCAGGAGACTGTGGTCCTGGCCTGATCCCTGTGACTGGGTCTCTGTTAGCTGTTGTCAACATTGAGCCGCTAGCTGCAGGTGGCTGGGGGCAGGGGAGTGAGGCAGGTGCTGGAAGCGTCTCTTGATTTATTGGTGGAAACTTCACGGTTCATGAATGCCCACTGTGGCTTGGAGCCTGCTGTCTAGGGCACAAGGTTGATGTGGAAACTGTTCACTGCCCTTCCCCCACCTTCCCCAACGGAGAGAGGCAGGGCCAGTCTCACAGAACCCGTTCACTGTTACAGGAAGAGTGGATATTAGCAGTGAAACCTCCAGAGAAGCAGGAGGACAGGGCTCTGCAGGGCTTCAGGAGACACCCCCCACCTGGACAGAAACGTGCTAGTGAGTCTGGCACGCATGTGAAGGGAGGCAGAGACATGGCCCCGCCTCGCTGGGCTGCAGGCCTGGGAAGCCCTGAGTTGAAGGATATCTCGGGAAATTGTCCTGCCAGGGACATGTCACTCCACCCAAAGGCGCCTCCAGTCCAAGCCAGAAGATGCAGAGAGGAAAATTAAGATAAGTACACACACAGCAGAACAAAATACACAAACAACCTTACAGACTGAGCCTCAAGGGACTGGGGTTGAGCAAATGAGGAAAGTCCTGGTGTGAGAATGGGCCTGGCCGTGGGGCCGAGCCCCTGCTCCCTGTGCAGCACACTTCATACAGCCGCTGGGATCGTCTGGTCTAGTCTCTTGAGTTGGGGACACAAGACAGAAGAGAATTCTTGCCAGGCATGTTCCACAGCCAGTAATGCTGGGCTGTAGGGTGTCTGTTCAGATGCAACCCGCACAGGTGTGTGGGATTGGGGACTCAGTTGCCAGGAATGATATTGCTGTTGGTGACAGAATTTTCCAAAATGATGACCAGATCTTACTAACATTATGAAGAAAACCAAGTTTGGTCTTCACTTGATTTATACAATAGTTGCATATCTGGAAAACTGACTGTATATTAAACCAGCTCTCAAATACTTTGTGTTTATAATAGGGTTGGATTCTACACAAAAAATAATTAGAAATTGATTTTCACACGTACACAAATATCCAGCAAGATGTCTGAAAATCGAGTGGGATGTGGGTCAGTTCCTTGTTGGATAGGACAGTCCCGCATGCCACAGGATGACCACCTTCTGGCCCACCCACTAAAGCACAGCAATAATCCCATCGCCTCCGCCGATTCCCAAAATGTCCTCTGGAGGGCAACCTTGTGCCAGTTGGAAACCATTGCCCCACAGGACCTGCCTGCCCCAACTCCTACCACTGCTGTTAGAGCCCACTTTGCTTTTACCCACTGGGCATGCTACCACCTCTGGGCCTCCACACCAGCTCCTTCCTTTGTTCAGCCCTCTGCTCAGCTGTCACATCAGAACTGTCCCTCCTCAGCACCACCACGTAAAGTAGCATGCCCCCAGCACTTTCTATTTTTACCTGTCAGAACCATCTGACATTTTACTCATGATCTGTCTCCCCCACTACATTGTAAACGCTGTGAGGGCAGGGATTTTTGTCTGTTTTGTTCACTGTGAGGTCCCTGGTCCCTACATAATGCCTGGCCAGGCAGGACACCCTCATGACCTGCCTGTACAAGGATGAGCATGGCAGACGCACAGCCATCACTGGCCTATGGGGATTTTAAAATCCTGCCAGGCCCTGCCTTGGGGTGGGGGAGGTTTCTGCCCAGGCCCAAATCTGCTCTCTGGGCCACATCTGAGGTGGCCTTGGGTTGTGCCCTCAGACACAGCTTTCACAGCCATCGCCTGCCTGCAGGTGGTTCTGATTAAGCTTCCTCAATAGTCACAGAGTTGGTTGTTTGTTTTCCTTTGTAAAGGTCAGGCTAATGGTTTCTCTGGCAACACAATTCCCTCAAAAAACCTACGCTTTTTATTTTCTGTTTTCCAGCAGGGGTCCCGTGTCCATGACAACATCCCTGGTTGTTTCCTGGACACAGTTCTAAGTTGGCCCAGGCTCCTCCAGCCCCCTTCCCCCAACTCCTAGACCTTGGGCCTCACCCACCCTCCCCGATATGAACCACCGTCCTCCCTTGCGCTGCTTTCTCAGATGTCCTCAACGCTCCCGAGCCTCATCTCATCCTCTGGGCTTTTTCCATTCTGCACCAGGGCAACAAAATGCACTTCTAACCCCATTTTTGAGGGCAGGAGCTGCATAAAGTGGGGCTGGGCATGCAGGAGGCCCACAGACGATACTTTCGATAACTTCATCAAAAACTGAAGACCAATGATGATGCTGGGGCCATGGGGAACGAAACCTATCAGCATACCTGAGATTCAGAAGTTTGAAAAACCTAGAGAGACGTTCAGGAGCCCACGAGGAGACAAAAAGCTGACACCATGGGCAGCTGGCAGGCCCAGCATCAGTGTGGACCGTTCTGCACACCAGTCTCCATGGTCATTTCGAGGGCACACGGGTACTGGGGGACATCAGGAAGTTCCTCCAGTGGCATCGGAGGTGCCCACCTGCTGGTTGTACCCCTTCATCTTCAACTGCCAAGTGCTTCCTCTGAGGCAGCTTGAAATTTGGGAACCATTAAAAATTTTTTTTCCTTAAGGCTCTAATGACCAAATTGTAAAAATAAAAGAAAATTAAAGACAGAACAAAATCCCCCATTTTTACCAGATCTACTTTTATTTCAGAAGGAAGTTTGTAGTATAGTATTTACTTTTGTTTATGTACAAGTTCTTCACATTTGTGTTTAAAATGCAGACCTCCCTTAATTCTCTTGTTCCTGCTTAAATTAGCTGTTATTTTACAATACAAAAAATACCAAAAAATTGCAGTCCTTAAATGTATGTATAGTACCCACAATCCTCAGCAATGAAATAGTTTACAATACTTACTCCATATTTACATGAGTGCAATAAATGCTAAATTATACATATTAACAAACTAAGCTTGAATCTAAACAAACAAAAACGTAAATAACTACAGAACAAAACATTTTCAAAGCCAGAATTAGTTCAATGAAACAGGCTTCACTAGTGTTCAGAATGTTTTGTGCCCAAATTCAGTTACTGGAAGTCACTTCCATTATTGCCTTTAAAAGAGAAGGCGCCAGTTTTCATCTGCTCTCCAGATCGTTTCCCTGCAGGCAAGGGTGTTTATTAGTTTGAACCACTCAGGGACATGTCTCCTGGCGGGCCTAGCTATCTACAAACCATCACCATGACTTCTGAGGCCGAGTTTGGTACACTGGTAAACATTTCGGACTGAGAGCTGGTGCACAGCCGAGGACAGTCCTTCTGCCTTCCTGGGCCTGTTCTCAGGATGGCCAATTCTCACAGAATCCCTAAGGAAAGATCTGGATGATGGGTTTGGGAACTGGATTCTGTTGTAATTCTGGAGCTTCTTTTTCATCGTGGTCACTGCCCTAGCATTAGCTTAGGTTGTTAGTAAGTGCTTAGTGAATATTTGTTGACTGGATGAATGAAACGGAAGGATCGAATGTGTTCATGACAAGGACCACCCCCCCCCCCCCGCCCCCGCCAAGGACGTGAATCATTCCCACCCCTACCCAAATGCAAATGCAGGAGTAAGACTTGCACTGAAGGTAAAATGACTTTTTCTGATGGTGCTCTAGTCTCTTCATTTGCCCCAGATTTTCTGGTGTCTCTAATCTTGCACCTCAGGCCTCACCACAGATATTCCCATGTTTCCCTTTTGCTGCCAGTCCTCGATCCCAAGCTGCTTTTCCTCCGGCATAGCCCAGGGAAGTAGGAGTTGCCTTCTCTCCACACCTCCTCCCACCTTTTGGAGGCGATCCTCAGAGAGAAGCACAGACTTCTGCCTAAGCTGTGTGTATAAGGGAGTAGGAGAGGGCAGGAGGGCAGGGTGTGTGCAGTTCTCCATGGGGAAGCAGGAGCTATGTATCAACTAACCACCCCACTCCCACCTACAGTTTCCAGTACAGTAAACTATGGTCCTTGGAAGTGATCACTAAAAATTTAGACAAAACCACAACAAAATGCAGCCTGGAAAACCCCTTTTCAGAAAATCTGATTCTACATGTATAATCTTTGAACTGAAAGACTTAGAGAAACATTTCTCATGATAAAACTGGCTGTTCTGGCCCCACAGCACCCAGAGGCTGACAGATTGATGCACAATGCTCTTGCTGAGCCAACAATAGTGACAGATTCCCACTGCCTTCGAGTCTCCTCACGTACTGCTGTTTACACGAACTCACTGCCGGCTTCCATGTGTACTGACAGACGACCCGGGTTCTCAGCGTTATCCCATTGGTACCAGATGCATTTGAGCACATCGGCATGATGGGGCGCCCTTTCTGGCTTTGTTATCAGAGCTTCAGGGCCTAACAAGAGGACTTCTCTGAACTTGGATATCCAGTATGTGGCACAAACACACATTGGGTGAAACTCAGATGCCGTAAATTTAATAAAAATACATTTAGATACTTTTCTGTTTTATGTACACTCTGAATGTCTGAACATTCTGGACTACTGTATAGTTATGTACAAGTGCAATATCAAGGTTGTCATGACTACTTTAATTTATGTACAGGCTCTCCTGTGACACGCAGACATCTCTGAAGTTCCAGGTGATGCCCTCTTGGTAACTGGCTCTAAGCGAGTGCCTTCTGTCCTGCCACCCCCTTCCTCTGGCCGAGCCTGGAGAAAGCCGCTTGCTATGGGCTGCACAAGAGAAGCAGTGGGTTCAGCTGCTTCTCCACTGTGGGAGCAGAATTACACTTCATTTGCTCTTTTCTTCCTTTTTAAAACAAAACATTATCTTTTAGGAAAAAATAAATAAAACCAGGTGGCTGTGGGACCAGTGCATGTTCTTTCAAGGCCTGGGACTACTGTGGGGAAGGGACTTCTCTGGACAAGGGCACACGGGGTCCTTAGAACAAACAAGGATGTCCCTTGTGGTAGAATCCTCTGCAGTGCCTCCCTCTTGGCCAATCATAGGTGAAGGGCCATCCATGGCAGGCTCCCCGTGGGTGCGGTGGCCTGGAGTAGGGACATGAGGAGTTCAGAGGTCTTTTCTAGAACCATCTGCTCTTTAACAGTGATGTGAAAATACAGCTTTCTAGAGGCAAGTCTCAAAGTAGAGGTATTTTGTGAACCAGACAGTATTTTATAGTTCAACTTCTTTGAAAACATCTTCCCAGGCCATTCTTCACGGGAGTGGGTTGGTACTGGGGAAGAGATAATACTCCCTCTCTAGGCACTGCATTTAAAGGTGAAATGCCGCAGTTTTTGCTCTTTTGAGTATTTACTTATCCAAACTCACAAACTTGAGCCCTGTTGTCTAGGGGTCCACCCCAGGCTCTGAAGCAGGAGAGGTCTTGGGAGGCTGCTGCATAATGCCAGAGAACAGAGCACCATGGGGACAGCACGATGCCCAGGCAGTGCCCTGGGAGAAAAGCCAGGTCTGTCCCCACCCTGCTTACATTTGGTCACTTTCCATTTGGCGTAGTTTTCCCTTGTCCATTTTTTCCCTGTGCTTTTCATCCTTTTAGTGTTCACTGCCTTCCCCATGGCCACCACCTGGGCCTGGGGAGGAGGAGTGAAGAACACAGCCCCTCCTGGGGGAAAGAGGTCCTTCGCCTGGCGTGCCATCCCAGCCTGCAGCTCGGCGCAGGCTCCAGGAACAGAGTTGCTTTGATCCAGATGCTGTCATGCTCTTTTCTGCTCAGGGGAGACATGTACCACGAGTGAGTCCCTTCTTCTGTGGTGCCCTGGCAGCAGGGGGACACACGGGGATCACGCCTAGTGTCCTTATGTCAACAATAACAACAGGAGCTTTTACAGTTAGGTCATTTCCGCTTTCCTCTCAGTCCTTGCTGCTGCTTTCCTGGCTGCAAAGTACATTTTAGAAAAAAAGCAGATTGCCAATGGGAGCTATTTAAATTCTGTAAGAATGTAATTCTGTAAGAATGTAGGAATGCAATTATGTAAAAACGTAAGCTTACTAACTTTCCAACTGCTAGATCTATTTGTGGGTGTGTGTGTGTGTGTGTGGGAGAGAGAGAGAGAGAGAGAAAGAGAGAGAGAGAGAGAGAGAGAGAGAGAGAGAGAGAGAGAGAGAGAGAGAGAGAGAGATTTCAAATGGATTAAGACCTAAATTAACCAAGTTGCTATAGAAAACTACCTATCACACCAGTTTACATTCTAAGTAACACTGCTGACCTTGACATTTAAAATAGCCCCCTTCTATCTCAGTTTAATATGATTCAAAAGTGACATTAGTTCTCAACTAGAAAAAAAGCTCCCTGGAAGAGAGTTATCTGCCTAAAATGTGCAAGAATAAATAGCACATCTTTTAAAAAAGATAGCAGGTTTCAGATGACAAGTTCATCCATCTAACTAGTTTTGAAAAGACCTTGTTCCAGAACGACTGATGATGCACGTTCACTTGTAAACACAACATC
Source organism: Myotis lucifugus (assembly GCF_000147115.1). Lineage (NCBI taxonomy): Eukaryota > Metazoa > Chordata > Mammalia > Chiroptera > Vespertilionidae > Myotis > Myotis lucifugus. The sequence continues at coordinate 983,909 of NW_005871226.1, read as the reverse complement.
TTTGCTTTTTGCACAGTTGAGACAGTCCCAAGACCAGTTTCCCACAAGTAAACCTGAGTATCATTCCTAGCTCTCTCACTGGCTCCACACTGGCCTCCTCCAGCAACATCTGGATCGTCCCTGGACCTGTAATTAAATCAATTATTCCCTATGCAAAAATAAAAGGTTAGATGCTGGAGCACAGATGGGAGAAACTGTCAAAGAAAGCTTGTGAACATGCAGATGAGTCGATGTTTCCAGTCGGAGGGTTTCCAGTTTTTTGCCCTGCTCCGCTCAGCACAGCGTCTCCTGCCTGCTCCCTCCCTGCAGACTCTAGCACGCCACCTCGCCTCCACTTGCTCACTCACGGAGATTCCCCGGCCCCAGCATCAAATGCAGGTCCCAGGCTGCGCAGGGGGCTGCTGCTTCCGGTTTCTCAGTGCTCCTAACTTCTCTTTGTACAGCACTGGCAGGTGCTGAGAAATGTCCACCAGGGCGCTGGCTACTGCGAGACCTTGGGAGAACCCACAGAGGGAACACATGTTAAGGAGCAGCTTGCTTGTATTTTCAAAAATAAGTTTAAAAATTCTGTTTACATTCCCACAGTACAATAAACAAAGCAATAAAGTATGTAGGGAAGTCTTACTGCACTCTGCCCCTTCCTCCACCCGTCCCCTCGCCAGCTGAGAAACTGTTCTCATTAGTTTGCATATATTCTTTCAGGGTTTAGTTATACAAATACAAATACATATTCTTTACCCCTCCCTTGTTACACAAAAAGGTATAGCCTGCTTTTCAGATCAATCAAGCCAAGTGCTCTGCGTGGTGGTGGGAGCATTTAGTATGATTGCAGACATACTCTAAGCACTAAATTTCTCCTGCTGGTCTCCAAAGGGCGGCCAAGAAAAAGCAGCATCTTTTTAAAAATATGTTTTTAATGATTTCAGAGAGGAAGGGGGAGGGAGAAAGAGATAGAAACATCAATGATGAGAGACAGTCATTGATCGGCTGCCTTCTGCACGCCCCCAACTGGGGATCGAACCCGCAATCTGGGCATGTGTCCCAACTGGGAATCAAACAGTGACCTCCTGGCTCATAGGTTGATGCTCAACCACTGAACCACATCGGCCAGGCAAGCAGCACTCTTTACAATGTAATTCAGATTCATTCCACATGGCCCAGCCAGCACTAGTGATTTTTTAAAAATGTTTTTATTGATTTTAGAGAGAGAGGAAGGGAGAAATAAGATACATCTATGAGAGAGAAACATAGATTGGCTGCCTCCTTCACACACCCTACTGGGGATTGAGCCCACAACCTGGGCATGTACCCTGACTGGGAATCGAACCAGCGACCTCTTGGTGCATGAGACAACACTCAACCAACTGAGCCACACGAGCCAGGCCAGCACTAGTGATTTTTATATCTATACCATGATACGGGTTAGGGCAGACTCTGAAATAAGCAAGGTTCTTTAATCTCCCCGTGCCTCTGTTTCTTCCTTTGTAAATGGGGAATAATAACACAGGGCCTGCATGAGGAGTCAATGAGTGAACTGAAGTATCCTTAGAATGCTGCTTGGCTCATCGCCACCCCCACCTCTGCTTTAGAGACTGGTGGTTCGTCTCCTTTTTGGCTGGTAACCTTTAACTGATCTCATCTGGGAAAAGGCCAGCCCCGGCTCAGCTGGTCAGGAGCCATGCTGGCAGACTTGTTGCTCCACCTCAGAGCCTACAAAATGGGGGGAAAGGAGAGGGGGTGGTTTTTAAGTGCCAGGTTTAGTGCCTGGAATTCAGTGGAGAATCCAGTAACAACTGTTAACCAAAGGCAGAGCCAGGTGCTCTGGGAGTCCGTGGATACCCTCTAAAATGGGGGGTAGAGAATGAATGGGGTCTCAAGCAGTGGGTGGGCCTTCATCAGGAGTTCAGAGGGGTGGTAGGGCACATCAGGAAGAGTTTGGGGCAGAAAAGGCCGCAGTGTTGCAAGTCTGTCATCTCCTCCCCACCCTAGCCAGCACCTTGCCATCAGGGAGAACCGTCCAATGTGGTGGCAGAAGACACAGCCCCAGAGTCTTCAGGTCAACGGGTCATCCTGCCCTCAACATGGGCAAGTTAGGGGCTCAACTCACAGAAACCCCCAGGTGAGGGCAAATCAAGCGGTCCCCATGAAGTGAAGGCAGAAACCCTGGCCTGGCCATGCCCAGCGGCCTCCCTTTGTGAGGACACCCCAGGCGCAGACCATCTGAAAGCTGAGCGGGAGGCTCTGCTGGTTATGCTCGGGGCTGTGGAGCTCAGGGCCTGGGCAAGGATTCTGCTCACACTTTCCTCAGAGGCTTTTTTTTTAGTGGAGGCAACCCTGACCCCAAGAATCATCTCAACCGAAAGTGGTCTCAAACATTCATATTGTCTGAGGCATCCCTCCAAAGTACTCCATGGTTAATCAAGATACTTCAAAACTATACTCCATCTTTCCTTCATGTTCAATAATAAGACAATTTTATCCAAATTATGATCCATGTATTTGATGGAATAGTATAAAAGAGATTGGTAAAAGATTATGTAGTAAGATGTTAAAATGTTTATGAAAGTTATATGAAAAAAAGAGAATGAAAATAAGAATGACACAAACATTTCAACTAAATTGCTGGAAGGAAACAACAGAACAGTGAAAATGCGTGTTGGAGAGGAGAAACTTCCTTTAAATTGTTATAATTGCTGTTTGTGCCTTATATTTAAAACAGAGTGAAAAATGCCCTGGCCAGGTAGTTGGTTAGAGTGTCATCCTGATACGCAAAGGTTGTACGTTTGATCCCTGGTCAGGGCACATACATGAAGCAACCAAAGAATGCATAAAAATGTTTGGAACAAAATGATATTCCTCTCTCTAAAATAAATCAATTAAAAATGTATAAAACACAGTGAAAAAGCAAATGAAATGCAATAGTTCTGGAAATACCAATTTGGAAATCACCAGCTTGGAGGAGCCATGAGAGTAGGTAAGATGACAGAGTAAGAATGGAGGAAGAGGAAGCACGCCTACATTTAGGGGCAGAGGAAGGAGAGACAGGAAAGGAGCAGCAAAGCCGAGGAGGGCAGACACACTGTAGGCAAAGGAAGGTGTGGTAGGAAGCATCAATATCACTGGGAAGCTGGCGCAGTGAGGGGAGTTCTGGACTTTCCCCTGGGAAGGACCTCAGGAAAGACAGTGAAGGAAATCCGGTGACGATTTATCGGTGAGGGAGTTATCTCACCGAATCCTCATAACACCATGAGGCAGGAACTAGTCACATTTATACCCCAGTTCTCTGTAAAAGGGAAGGATTCCTCGCTGACCTTCTGGTCTACTCACCGGACTGCCCGGGAGGAGGGATTCCACCAAGGCCTCGAGGGAGCCTCACAAATGCAGACAGGACAGCAGCTTTGTAGTAAAAACATGGCTCCAGGGCAATGGGTTTGGGAACAGCCTGGTGGAAGAAAAAGAATTAGCTAGAGTGGTGTTTCTCAAGCTTTAGCTCTGCAGCCTTCAAATGTGATTTTGTAAAGATGCCCTCTGTATTAGTTCCTGTTGGTGTGGAACAAATTATAAACTTAGTTGCTTAAAACAACACATCCAGCCCTAACCGGTTTGGCTCAGTGGATAGAGCGTCAGCCTGTGGACTGAAGGGTCCCAGGTTCGATTCTGGTCAAGGGCATGTACCTTGGTTGCGGGCACATCCCCGGTAGGGGGCATGCAGGAGGCAGCTGATCAATGTTTCTAACTATCCCTCTCCCTTCCTCTCTGTAAAAAATCAATAAGATATATTTAAAGCACACACACACAAAAAAACAACACATCTGTTATCTCAGTTTTGTGGGTCAGAAGTTCAGACAAGCTCTGTAGGGTCTTCTGCTTAGGGATAGAAGACTATCCAGTTCTGGAAAATTCTTAGCTTTTATCTGACAAGAGTCTCAGCTCTTATCTTCACAAGGAGGAAGTCAAGTATGGCTGGGCTCTACTCTTATCTCATGTTCTGGGGCAGAACCTGCTTCAAAACTCATTCAGGTGCTGGCAGAGTCCAGTTCCTTGTGGCTGTAGGTCTGAGGGTCTCACTTCCTTGCTAGCTGTCAGCCAGGGGCCACTCTCTTCTCTTGCATTCCTGCTCATATGGCCTGTCCAGCTTCAAACCAGTGATGATCCATCAAGTCCTTACCATGTTCCCTCTGTGCCACCAGCCAGAGAAAACTTTCCCCATAGCTTAAGGTCAATTACCTTGGGACTTTTATTACTTCTGCAAAATCCCTTCATATCAGTCCCTAGCTTGACTAACTAACCACGAGACAGGAATCTTGGAGACTATCTTTAGAACCCTGCCCACTATACTCCCAAATATGTCAGCAATCTCTTCAGTTTGGTTGAAAAAATAATTTCCAGAACCGCCCTGGTTGTGGCACAGGGAAATGACTGGATGGGTGAAGTGGTGAAACCAGTTATGAGCAATTACAATAATCCAGGTACAAGATGACAATGGCCTAGATCAAGGTGGTAGGTCACAGTGGTCAGGGAATATTTTTAAAGATAAAGCCAAAAAGACCTGCTGACAAACTGGCTGTCCAATGAGAATGAGAGCGAGGATGAGTCACGGACGATTCCAGGAGTTTTGGCCTGAGCAAATAGGATGATGGAGGTGATGTATCCTGAGTTCAGGAACATATACCAGAGCAGCAGGTGTGGGAAACACTACATACAGTTCAGTTTTAGACGTGTTAAATTTGAGATACCTGTTAAGACATCCACGTGGGGACACTGAGTAAGCAATCTGATACATGAGTTGGAGGTTCATGGGAGAGATGTGAGGGGAGAGCTCATAGTGTTTAAATCCATGATGAGTAAGATCACTGCTATGGTCTGAATGTTTGCGTACTCCCAAAATTCATGTTAAATTGTAATGCCCAATGTGATGGTATTTTGAGATGGGAACTTTGGGAGATAAATAGTCATGAGGACTGAGTTATCATTAATGGAATGAGTGCCCTTAGAACAGAGACCCCAGAGAGCTCCTCATCCCTTGTACCATGTATAGGTTTCAGCTAGAAGGTGCCATATATGAACCAGAAAGTGGGCTTTCAGAAGACAGTGAACCTTCTAGCACTTTGATCTGCACTTCCAGTCTCCAGAACTGTGAGAAATAAATTTCTGTTATTTATAAGCCACCCAGTCTCTGGCATTTTGTTATAGCAGCCAAACAGACTAAGACAATCACCAAAGGAATAAGTGTAAAAGATGTGAGAAGAGACTCAAAGACTGAGCCTGATGTACATCATTGTTAAAAGGTGTTGGGGAGCTGAAGAGGGTTGAATAAAGAACAGCGAGCAAAAACAGCCATAGGGTGAGTGTGTGGTGTCCTGAAAGGAAAGTTAAGAAAGTGTTCTAAGGATTAAGCAACTGTGTTATATGCTGCCAACATATGATATATGGTTTTGTTCAGTACTTTAGGTTTGTCTATTCTTTTTAATCCCACCAATTATTACTATTTCATCAGGACAATGTTTGCTTAGATTTATGCACATGCTTACCCTTTTATTTACTCGCTATTCCTTATTATTCCATCCTCCTGGGGTAATTTTCCTTCTTTCTAGCATATTCTTTAGACATTTCTTTTGTACAGGTCTGTCTATTGGGGGCAAACTCTGTTTTTTCTTCTAGTCAGAAGATATCTTCAATTTATCCCTGTTCTTGGAACATAACTTCTGGCCATGCTATTCTAGGTTGGCAGTTCTCTTTCAGTACTTTGACTATATTCTTCCACTCTCTTCTGGCTTCAGGTGCCACTAGTGAGAAGTCAGCTGTCACTCTGTCACTCCTTTGTAGGTGATATTTTCTTGTTTTCCCATTTCTTTGTTAATGCAGTAAAATACACATAACATAACATTTACCATCTTAATTATTTTTAGTTGTACAGTTCAGTGATATTAAGTACATTCCTATTGTTGTGCAACCATTATCATCAACCATCTCCAGAACTGTTTTCATCTTGTAAAACTGAAACTCTATAAGCATCAAACAGTAACTCCCCATCCCTCCTCCCATCCCAGCCCCTGACGACCACCATTCTACTTTCTGTCTCTATGAATTTGACTACTTGAGGTACTTCATACAAGTGGACTCATACAGTATTTGTCCTTTGTGACTGGCTTATTTCACTTAGCATAATGTCCTCAAGGTTCACCTATGTTGTAGCATTTGTCAGAATTCCTCTTTTTTAAGGCTGAATAATATTCCATTGCATGTATATACCATGTTCTGTTTATCCATTCATCTGTTAATGGACATTTGGGTTGCTTTTATCTTTTAGCTACTGTGAATAATGGTTCTATGAACATGGGTATACAAATATGTATTTGTCACCCTGCTTTCAATTCTTTTTGGGTATATACCTAGAAGTGGAATTGCTGGATTATATGATCGTTCTATTTTATTTTATAAAAAATCAATACTGTTTTCACAGTGGCTGCATTGTTTTTATATTCCCAACGTGCACAAGGGTTTTAATTTTCTCCACATTGTAGTGATCTATTTTTGCTCTGGCTTATTTTAAGAAGTTCTCTTAAAAAAATGTTCTCTTTGTCTTTGGAGTTCTATAGTTCCAGTATGATAAATCCAATTGTACTATTCTTTCTCTTCTGTCTTCCCTTTGCTTTCTTTCCTTAATCCTGCTTGTGATATGTTTTGCTTCTGAAATCTGTATATTCATGACCTCTATCATTCTGGAAAATTCTGTTATTATCTCTTTGACTATTGCTTTCCTCTATTCATTTGTTTTGGGACTCTGATAATATATATGTTAGATCTTTTCATTCTATCCCCTATATTCTTGTTATCTGTCATATTTTCCATTTCCTTGTCTCCTGTTCTACATTCTATGTAATTTCTTCAGATTCATCTTCCAGTTCAAAAGCTCTGTCCTCATTTGTGTCTGATGTGCTGTTTGACATGTAAACTGAGTTATTTAAAAAATTTCTACTACTATACTTTCCATTTCTAACAGTTACATTTGGTTGTTTTTCAGATCTGCTTGGCCATTCTTGACTCTCATGGCTTCCTCATCGTTATGATTCCATCTTTTATTTCTTTAAACATTTCATACATAGCTGTATGATATCCTTTAGCTATCAATTCAGACATTTGAAGTCCTGTCTAAATCCACCTGCTGACTCTTATTCATGAAATGTGTCTCTCTTGTCTGTGGGAATCATTTTAGGTTCTGGTTTTGGTTCATGACTTGTCCTTTCTTGGAAAAGGAAAAGGAGAATGGTCCCTGAAAATAACACCTACTTCCTGTGAGCTCAGTCATGTTTTAATAGTATATTTTATGCAGGATATTTGGCTGTTTTACTAATGTATCTGAAATATTTCATCATCTTGTTAAAAGAGAAATTTCTTTTACGTTCCTCATCAGTTTTGGGGGAAGGAGTCAGAAATATTTACTTTACACAGTATTCATAGTGAATTATGATTCTGTCCCTTTAAAAACAAATCCCTCCAAATACTTATAAAGAACAATGGTTCAATTTAGCTTTTTTCAAGTTTTAAAATATTATGCCATAGAATATTAGACAAATCATTTATATTTTAAAATCCCTTAAACATGAGACTGCTTAGTGACATGAATCAAAGACTGGAAAACAAAAGCAAAAGAATACAACTTTGGTGTGCTGGCTTATTGTAAAAAAGAGAGAAGAATACAAGAGGCAACACATTGAAGTTCTCTCTCACTCAGGTTCCCCCAACTCAGAAGCATGAATTTTGACAAATTAAGTTATAGGGATTTTGTAATCACATTCTCACCTTTATAGTTCCCCCAATAAGATCAGGAGGCTCTTCATCTGTTTCCAAGGCAACATTTACAGAGGCAAAGGGACGACTGGCCATCTGCTGCATCTCTCGCAGAAGTTGCTGATGAGTAAAACAGCAAGCATTACTGCAATGAGTACTGAGGGGATTTTATTAGAGAATACTGCATAATTAAAATATCCCATCCTCCCTGATTCAAACAAATAAAACCCCACATTTTTAAAATAGTCAGGGAAAGTTGGGCAGAGACCATGTACTAGTTAACACTAGGAATTATTAAATCCTGTTGGATGTGGTAACAGCATTGTCATTATATTATAGAAAAAATCCTTATTGTTTATATATATACACTTTAGTATGGATGTAATGTCACAATACCTGCTGTTAAATACATAAATGATATAGCCCTATTTCATATGTATATATTTATTTATTTATTTATTTATATTTGGTTAATCCTCACCTGAGGACGTTTTCCCATTGATTTTTAGAAAGAGTGGAAGGGAGGGTGAGAGACAGAGAGAGAAACATCAATGTGAGAGAGACACATGGATTGGTTGCCTCCCCCATGCACCGACCAGGGTGGGACTCAAACCTGCAACTCAGGTATGTGCCCTTGACCAGGAATTGAACCTACAACCTTGGTGTATCAGGACAATACTCTACTTGACTGAGCTACCTGGCCAAGGATGATTTAGGACTCTTAAACTTCCCATCATATCCTCTGCTCTGGAACAGTTTATATGTTTTGAAAATAATTTTCATAAGTATCTATGGAGGAATAGAATATTAGTATCTCCATGAACTCATCTTAAAATAGAAATTCCTTGGGTCTAATGACCTTTGTGGAGAGAGTAATATTTTGACAAGTTTTCAATTCCTTCTTCCCTGGTTACTAGTTTATTGTGGCTCTTACTTTTTTCTTACTCCATTTGGATGACTTGTATTTTTTCAGAACATTGTACAATTCATTGGGATTTTAAGATATCCTAGTAACAGAGCTATTAAAGAATCCTCTGAATATGTTACCCACTGATTTTTAAAATAATAAAGAGGATGCAACATTTATCTCTATGATAACATTACCTTTACATGGGTCAGAAAAAGTGTCATGCCCCCAGGAAGAGGCCCATATTCTGGAACCTATCTCAACCCTATTATAGACACTAATGTTCTATGATCAATGCTGAGTGCTTGTGAATTTTGGTTTTAGATACTCCCATTCTCTTCCAAATCTTGCTTATAGATCAATTTTTATATAGAAAAAGGCACAACTACATACAGAAAACAAAGCACATGTAAGGTGAGGTCTCAGTGCATTTTCATAAGCAACAATGCAATAGACCTGATGACCAGAAGGCAGAGTATTAACAAGTGAAAGTTACAATAAACAAAGTTCTTATGTTGTAATTTTTAATGAAGTGTATTTATTTGATTTGTCTACTGTAAATATTTGTTTGACTTCTTACTTTTGTAACGGAGCTCTGGAAATAAATCAAGCTTCATAAAAAAATAAAATTCAAGCAAAAATTTAATTAGATACACATTTATCCTTCCTTGAAATATGAGAAATTCTTAGATCTCCAGGATTGGTAGGATGGGTAAAACTGGCACCTGTTTAAGTCAATACTAGAGTTTCCTTTTAGAAAGCTGAGACCATGTGGGACAGAATTAATGACACTTTATATAGCAGTAACTGGAGTCCTCTGGCCATCCGTGAATATGTCCATCAATTATCACAAAATAGCTAATGCTGACTTGTTTAAGAAAAATGTGTAGAAAGGAACAGCTCTTACAAGGATTCATTAATCTTTATCCACTGAGGCTTACCTCTCTGCGCCTGGAGGCCCAACAACTTTGTTTGATCTTCCAAACCACAGCAGCCACCAGGAGCAAAGAGAGGAAACAACTGTGAGAAAGGAAAGTACCAAATTATTATCCCAGCCCCCAGAATCAGCACCATTGTCTCCATATTCCAGGCCAGACAGGGAAACAATCCCCCAAATACCACCCCAAGCTCCTCTCTGATGAGTAATCACAACCATGTTCCGGTTCATAGGAAAGCAAAGTGTGAGGGGCTTCAATAAGCTGAGCTTCAGACCTTTTAGACTGTACAGTCCCCACCAGGTGCTCGGAGAGACCCTGACCTCCTACTGGACCTTTAATGGAATGGCTTATCCCAAATAAGGAAAATAATTCTAACAAAATTATGACAGACAATAAGTATGCTATTTAATAAAAATTAATAAATGTTCACTGTAAGGTATAAAAATAGGAGAGAAGTTAATTTTTAAAATAACTTCTTATAAGGAGGAAGTAAATATAGAAGAAACAAACTTATGTGTAATAATATATATTCAATTATATTTTTACAAAGTAAATGCATACATTTTTGTAAAGTAAAATGATCATTCTCAAGCTAACAACTTTCTTAAAAGTACTAGGAGAGACTAACTTCCAGTGGTCATGTAACTGCAGGTAATTTGTCCTCCCAATTGTAAACCAGGCACTCAATGGTTTGAAAAGCTACTGTGATAGCAGAGAACTAACTTCTGATGAAAGGATTAAGGAGCTGAACAAATACACCACTAAAGTAATTGCTAAAGTAATTTAAAAACTGGTATTCTTCCAGCTGGTGTGGCTCAGTGCTTGAACATGGACCCAGGATCCAAGAGGTCACCGATTTGATTTCCAGGCAGGGCATATGCTCTGATTGCAGGCTTGATCCCCAGTAGGGGACCTGCAGGAGGCAGCTGATCAATGATGTTTCTATCTCTCTATCCCTCCCCCTTCCCCTCTCTCTAAAAAAATAAAATAAAAAGTAAAATCAATAAAACATATTAAAAACAACAACACCGGTGTTTTCACTCACTAACTTGTAAAAGGGCTTGCTACTGAGTTTTGTTCCAGAGTGTTATACACAGACATGACGGCTCTTGGCCCGTGCCACCAGGTACCCGCTTGCTGAGCTTGGTGTTTGCAGGATGGGGTTGGTTTCGTGAAAAGCAGCCTCAGTGCACCCAAGTACCGACCCCAAGGCAGACCTCTCAGGCTGGCTGGAAAAGGGCACTCTAATATGTTAGGATGATTGAACTTTGGCCTTTTCACAAAAAGAAACTTCAAAGTTCTGACATCTCACCACTTTCCCAAGATGCACAAGCATGGAGACCCCTCCGGGGTAACCTAACAGAAAGTAAGGGGCCCCGGAGTCATCACCCAGGGGAGAGCCTTCAATTCCTTGTCTGCTGGTCCTCTTGACTGTCCTGACACTGCTGGTCCTTCCTCCTCCCTGACAGTCTGTTTTCCTTTTTGTATAAATACTTTACTGGGCCAGGTCCTGCCCTAGGCTCTTGGAATACATTGACAAATAGAACAAAAGCCCACTGTTCCCATGGAGTTTACATTCCAGGATGTGGAGACAAACAGTAAATAACACAGAAAAAAAAAACAACATAAAAGAGCATGTCAGAAGGTAGGAAATGCTACAGAAAGAAATGATGATAGGGTAAGGGGATTCAGAGTGCCAGTGGCATTCTAAAGCAGAATGGTCACATGAGCCTTACTTCTTGAGAAGGTGATATGTGAGCAAAGATTTGGAGGAGGTGTGGGAGATGGAGTCATCAGCATGCATATGGCATTGGAAGTAATCAATCTGGATGAAGTCACCAAGGGATTGCATACAAATATATAAGAATGTCCTAGGGGACATCCGTACATTGAAAATTTGGGGAGAAAAGAAAGAAGCAATAAGAGTCTGAGAAGAGTAACTTCAGTCTTTTTTGGTTTCCCCGCATAATATTGTTTTTATTCTAACATAAACACAGGGAGGCAGCAAATCCACATGGAAGGGATGAAGCAAATGAGAACAGCACCTAAGTTGGTCAAGACACTGTTCATGCAGCTGAGTACAGGGCTGGCGTCTGCAGTGAGGACCCCAGTGTCACTACAGAACCACTGGGAGGGCAGCCCCGTGGACACTCAGAAGGCCCCTTTCCCCCCAAGCCTGAGGCTTCTGTCTTCAATGCCAACCAGTTGAAAACATCAACAACCCGGTGCCTTCCACCTGTTCCAGCTTTCAGAAGTGACACAAACAGCATATCAACATATAGTGATTGTCCCTCAAAGCTGATACATGTATGATTTCTTCTAGGGTAATACCAACAATGAAGAATTGACTAGCTATTTCAATAAAGGTGGCGCTTGCCAATACTCCTCCCTTCTTTTTTCCTACCACTAACTTGGCTACAGATGGGGCTGCGACTCAGTGTTCATCCTACTACAGTCTCTTTTATCAATGTTTTTCTACATTTTTCAATACAAATGTAATTTAAAGAAACGTATCATGAAAAATTTCAAACACAGAAACAGAACAATCTAGTGAATTCCTACATGCCCATTACTTAATCTTGACAATATTAACATGTTGCCAATGTCATTCAAAGATCATTCTTAAAGAAGTGTATTTCTTTCAATACTAGGTCACTGACCCAGGCTAAGTGTCCCTTACTTCCTGTCAGCTCTGTACCTAAGGAGAAGCCCAGAATCCTTCAGCCTTTTTGTTCTGTACCTGCCCCTGTCTATCAGAGGCTTATACTGTCTAACAGAGGCTGAGACTTCTCAAAAATCCTGGTCAACTTGTTCTGGGAAAATATTTTCTTCCTCATGCTCATGAAAAGGACTCTATTCTTAGCTAAAAGCTCACTATTCCTAGTTCTTAAACAAAATCCTGAAAAAACAAAGTCTGGATTCTTTCCCAGAAGGGAGAAGTGATGAAAACACCACCAGTGGTCCCTGATCAATGCTGATGGTGATCACCAGCAGTGACTAATCCTCACTGGGTTAGTACTTGACAGCAGGGTCATCTCATGAGCACACCTGCTAATTTAAGTTACTGAGTTAGCACAGCCTCTGTATCCCCTTAAATGCAGGCCATCAACCAGCACCACTGGCTTTTCTCCCTCAGAGAAGTTAGTGACTATGGTTCCTTATAAATGCACTTTTCCTAAAGGTCTAGTTTACTTTCCACATATATTTGAGCCTAGGTGCAGAGGTGTGTGTGTGTGTGTGTATGTGTGTGTGTGTGTGTGTGTGTGTGTGTGTGTGTGTGTGTGTGTGTAGGGGTGAACAAAAGATAGTGTCCTGCTCTGTTGAAGCTTAGAGTCTAACTGAGGACACAGATCTTAAGAAAGAAAAAAATTATGAGAAGTACCATGATGAAAAATAATATGGTTGTGTGGGAAAGAAGATCAAGGGCAGACAATTTAGTTTGGGGGTTCCAGGATAGAATCTTGGAGGAAATGACACAGTGCACGATTTGAAAGATAAGTACGGCATAATAAACAGCTTTACTTGTAATAACCCAAACTGGAAACAACTCAATGTCCATCAAGGGTAAACAGATAAGCAAATTGTGGTTTATATTTACATATAATATTACTCAGCATTAAAAAGAAGGGAGTTATATTTTTATTTGAAATCTTTAAAAAATACATCTTTACTAGTTTTAGGTAAGAAGCAATTATACAAATCAGAAGGGTATTATAAAAGTCTTTCTGAGTCTGAACGACCTATTTTCTATAACAGGTCTGTTGAGATGTAATTCAGTAGCATCTTTTATAGGCTAACTAGAGGCCTGGTGCATGAAATTCATGCACAGGTAGGGTCCCTAGGCCTGGCCAGCAATCAGGGCCGACCAGGGCCTTCTGGCTGCCGGCTGGGGCCCTTCCTTCATTCCACGCCACCCCCTGGTGGTCAGCGCAAGTCACAGTGAGCGATCGAACTCCCAAGGGGACAATTTGCATATTAGGCCTTTATATAGAGAGACGATGGTGACTCATGAGAGGAAAGGACCTAAATTGCTTCAGGATGGAGGAGGCTGGTTGCCAGAAAAAACAATCATGTGATTTGGGGTTGGAACCTCAGGGGAGGAGAGAGGGGCAGAAGACTGAGTTCAATCACTAAAGACCAGTAATTTCATCAATCATGCCTATGTAACACAAACTTGAAAAAAACAAATGTGGAATGAGGTTTGGGAGCTGGTGGGCCAGTGAAGAGACTGATGTGCTGGGAGGCTGTCATGACCAGATAGGGCATGGAAACTCTGTCTTCTCCTCCCACCCCCATCCCTTGCCTATACATCTCTTCCATTTGGCTGTTCCTGAGTTGTATTCTTTATAATAATACTGTAATTTTAAGCACAGTGCTTTCCTGAATCATTTTAGAAAATTATCAAATCTAAGGGGAGTGTTCATCGGAACCCTCAAATTAGTAGTTGGCCAGGCAGAAGTGGGGGTAGAGTGGGGACCCATTTGTAGTTGATATCTGAAGTGGGGGCAGTCTTGTCAGACCGAGCCTTTCACCCAGGGGGTCTGCGCTAACTCCAGGTAGTGCCAAAACCAAAATGAATTGCAGGACACCTAGTTGGTGTCAGACAATTGGTTGTTGTTGGGAAAAACCAAGCAATGAATAAAAGTACAGGTGAAGGGTAGGGAGAAGTGTGTTCTAGAAAGAAGGAATAACATTTTCATATGCTGGGAGGCAGAAAAGAACCTGGTGCTTTTGAAGAAATATAAGGTGACAATGTAGTGGGAACACAGAGGGCAGCATAAAATAAATAAAAAGAGGCCATTTCACACAGGACCCTGGTGTTTATTTTAAAATATAACATCAATGATGAGAGAATCATTGATCAGCTTCCTCCTGCACGCCCCCTACTGGGAATCAATCCCACAACCCCGAGCATGTGCCCTGACCGGGAATCGAACCATTACCTCCTGGTTCACAGGTTGACACTCAACCACTGAGCACACCAGCCAGACCTGGTGTTTATTTTAGATACAATGGGAAGCCACTGGATATGAGATAAGTAGACCCAAACTCATGATTTTAAAGGTCTCCTCTGGGATTTTTATGGATTGTAGAGGGCCAAAACCAACTGAAATGGTCAGGTGAGCTTGTGATGGTTAGGACTAGGGTAGGAGTGGAGGTGGAGCAGACTGACGTTGTAAATGTTGCAATGTGGTGAGAGACTAACTTTTGTGTTGTGTTTTGTTTTTTTAATCCCCACCTGAGGATATTTTTCCATTGATTTTTAGAGAGAGTGGAAGAGAGAGAGAAAGACAGAAATATCGATGTGAAAGAAACACATCAATTGGTTGCCTCATGCATGAGCCCAGACCAGGGCCCGAGCCAGGGAGGAGCATGCAACCAAGATTATGTGCCCTTAATCGGAATCGAACCTGGGATCCTTCAGGCCAATGCTCTACCCACTGAGCAAACCAACTAAGGTGGGAGTGCCTTTAGGATGTAAAGGGAGAGCAGGGGCTTAGAACTGGCAGTACGATGTTGCAACTAGTGATGGGGAGAAGACTGGAGAAGAAGGATCAGAAAGTTCACTTCTGGGCATGTTATGCTAACTTTGGGGATGGCAGAGTTCAATTAGAGAACACAGAATGGGAAGATGGCCAGGCTCCGGCTCCGGAAGAATATCAACAGTGAGAGGTTGAACAGAACAGGTTGTTCAGGAAGGGAGGCCAAGAAGGAGTGGCCTCAGGGCAGAATGGGATCCCAGAGGGCATGAAGAGTCTCACAAAAGGGTGATCAGTTGGACACCTTTAAATTTGGCAAAAGAGATGTGCTAACTGCCCTCAATAACAACAATTTAGCTGGGATTGGGGATAGAGGACATTGGAAAGGGCTAAAAAGTAAAAAAATGGGCTCCAAGCCCAGAGTCAATAGATATGAGAAGGAAGGGGGCTCCAAGGAAGAGTCCCCATTTCTGCCTGTGCTGAGCAATGGAAGACAGCAGCTAAGGCAGTGAGCTCTGGTCCTGAGGCTGGAGAAGCCATTCAGAAGACAAACTAACAGTACATCCCACCCAGGAGCACATTCTGCCTCCACACTCACTGGAGGCTGTGACAGACAGAAACAGCATTCACACACAGGCAATGTGGAATCTTCCACACAACCAAAAATCAGACATTGGGAGGAAAACCAACAGTGTGAAAGAGTGGCACCAAACAACACATAAAAGAAAAAAAATCCAAAATCTGAGGAGACAAAGTAAGACTTCAAAATAAAATATTAATCTCACAAATGAATATGAAAGGAAACTGCATTCACAAAATCAAAACAGGTTATAAGAAAAATGTATTAGAAAAGCATGAAAAACATTAAAAATGAATTGGAAATAAAAGAAATGAATGCAACTCTGGATTAAATTAACAAACTGGAAAATATTGCTGAGGAGCTCACCTAGAATGCAGGGCAAAAGGAAAAATCAGGGTTCAGTTAAGAAATATAGAGCAGACACAGAATCCCTTCATTCATCTAACAGAGAATTCCACAATTCAAGCAAATAGAATTAGAGACAGGAAGCAGTGCACCAGGAGCAGCAGGCGGAAGGGTCCTCGGGCAGACATCTCCAAGGGAAACAAACTAAGAGAGTGCCTTGCCTGGTGGTATTTGACCAAACTGAGAGTCTTTTCAGTTCTGTCAGAGTACAGGATAAATTAGAAGTAGCTACATAGAAAACCAAACAATTAAAAAACAAATTCAGAGTGATCCCCCATCCAAGAAATGGGGATGTATACTTAGAGTTCAATTCATCTGTGAACAACACAGAATATATCCTACCTAATAATAGACAAACATGGTAATTAACCGTACCTCTGACACACTTCCCATTGGCTAATCAGGGCGATATGCAAATTAACTGCCAGCCAAGATGGCGGCCGGCAGCCAGGCAGCTGAAGTGAACAGGAGGCTTGCTTGCTCCAGTGATGGAGGAAGCCAAGGTTCCCCGCCCGCCGCTGCAGGCCCCTGAGCTGCACTCTAAGAAACAATGTTGCAATTATAGAAGCTAAACAAACCCCAGAAACCTGCTTTCAGCCAGCCAGGCCTCAGAGCTGGAGCTGCAACAGTGTTTCAATTATAGAAGCCAAACAAACCCAGATACCTGCTTTCAGCAGCTGAGATCTCAGAGCTGGAGCCGAGCCTCAGAGCTAAAGCCGGTTCTCAGTTCCAGTGACAGCCATAGAAGGTAAATAAATCCCAGAATAAAAGAAAAAAAGGAGAGGTTGGGAGCTTCAGTCACCCGCCAGCCTGAAAATGGCCCTTAGCCCCTCACCCAGACTGGCCAGGCACCCCAGTGGGGACCCCCACCCTGAAGGGGGTGTGACCAGCTGCAAACAGCCATCAGCCCCTCATCCAGGCTGGCCAGGCACCCAAGCGGGACCCCCACTCTGATCCGGGACACCCTTCAGGGCAAACCAGCCGGCCCCCACCCGTGCACCAGGCCTCTATCCAATATAGTAAAAGGGTAATATGCAAACTGACCCTAACAGCAGAAGAACTGGGAATGACTGGTCACTATGACACAAACTGACCACCAGGGGGCAGACGCTCAATGCAGGAGCTGCCCTCTGGTGGTCAGTGCGCTCTCACATGGGAGGAGCTCTGCTCAGCCACAAGCCAAGCTGATGGCTGCCAGTACAGCGGTGGTGGTGGGAGCCTCTCCTGCCTCCTCAGCAGCACTAAGGATGTCTGACTGCAGTTTAGGCCTGCTCCCCGCTGGCAAGTGGACATCCCCCGAGGGTTGCCGGGCTGCCAGAGGGATGTCTGATTGCCATCTTAGGCCCAATCCCCCGGGGAGCGGGCCTAAGCCAGCAGGTGGTCATCCCCCGAGGGGTCCCAGACTGCGAGAGGGCACAGGTCGGGCTGAGGGACCCACCTGAGTGCACAAATTTTTGTGCACCTGGCCTCTAGTTTAAGTATATTAAAATCAATTTTTTAAAATGAGAAAATGAATTTTAAAGGTGGGGACATGACTGGGTCAGGCAAAATCCTGCTACATAAAAGTGAATTTTATGTTTGTGCCACAGGGTCAGAATGGTTGGCTGAAAAGGGCCCACTGCCTGCAGTGAGCAGGTACAGAGTGCCCGTTACGACAGTCCAGGGCCTGTGTGGCATGAGCCCGGGGAGCCAGGGCCATGTGGAGAATGCAGCTAGGGCTGGTCTGCAGGAAAGTCACTTCAGAAGTGGCTTTATAGTGGGTGAGACACCTACTCTACAGAGGTCTTGACCAAGAGGGGCATTTACCTGCTTGGTATCTCTCCTGGCTTGTCAGTCAGCTTTCTGTGCACCAGCTTCATGTAGTGGTTCATTGAGAACTGGGGCCCTACCAAGAAGGCTCCATAGAAGTAGGAGAAACCAGCAACTTCCAGCAGGGAAGGGATACCTCGTATGGCATATTTCTGTTGCTCAGAGGACAAGGAACTCTATGCCGAGAAGAGAAGGAATGGTTCAGGATAGCCTTGAATCTACCTGCAAGAGCCG
>NW_005871226.1:925586-965665 GCF_000147115.1 Myotis lucifugus | reverse complement strand
CCCCCCCCCCCCCCCGCCCAGTGCACGAATTTCGTGCACTGGGCCTCTAGTAACAACATAAACAGAGATGATTGATGTAGCCAAGCACTGTGATGTACTAAATGGAATGAATGGGAGGAAGGGATTATATATGTTTTTGTAGTGTAGGGGAGTTGTTGGGTGAGGTAACCTAAGGTAATAAAGACGTCTTCAGTAGGCCATCAAAAGATAACCGAACTGAAAAATCAAGAAACAGAGTAAGCCTGGATAAGTGAAAAACAGCTAAAGCCGTTTAAATTGGGAAAAAGGGAGGGGTTGAAAGGTGGGGGGCAGGATGCTGCTGCTTTCTCTTATAAGCACTGTATCACTTGTCTTTTCCAGTTATGTGTATATAGTATTTTCATAAAAATAAAATTTTAAAAACTATAATAAAAAAATTCCAAGGGCTTAACAAGTCATTTTAGCTTTAAAACTCTGGATAATCACCTGAATCATTTCTTGAACAAAAGGAAGCATATATATAGCACACACCAGTAATTATTAATTATTGTTTCAATCCCACATTCTCTTCATATAAAGAGCCAAATTATCTCCATTTTAGTATAGGGTACATGAAAAGCTGCCTCAAAAAAGCCAGAACATGCCAAGCAAATGTTTTCATTTTATCAGATGAGACTGACTTTACACTACTGTTACTGACATGTAACTTTTCAGGAAATAAATACAATTAGTTTGGTCTGTTGTGCAAACTCAGGATTATTCATTTATTTTTCATGAGCTGATAATTAATAGAATTAAGTACCTCAATCGAAAGAACAGATATAGTTTGTATGAGTGAAATTACCTGAAAAAAGTCACGAAGAACTGTACCAGGTCCATAAAATTGCTGTGCTGGGAGAAGGCAATCTGTGGCAGAGAAACAGTAGTGTGATTAGGTGGTTATAAAACTGTACCATTAACTCAGTCTTTTTGGTTCAATAGTTAAGTTGAAAACATACTTTCAATTCTAAACAAGAGATTAATGTAATTTTTTTCACTTGAGGAAAAGTGCCTCATCCCTTTAGTTCCTTCTCTTGTTTAACTGCCAACCCAAAAGTAATACAGCAGGTCCTCCAATAACGTTTTGTCCTTATAACGTTGATGAGATGCCACAGGAACTTAACTCTTGTTTCTATCAATTAGACTACGGTCACATTGGTTTTGTTATATGTTGTTTTGCGTAAGTCACAGAATCCATCAATGACGTTAAGCACTTACTGTATTCCGAGGCTTCCACAACCTCCTCCGTGGTTCTGCTCATGACAACAAACCCAAGGTCTTAGAGGCTGAAACTGAAGACCTCACACTAATGACAGGCAAGTCAGTTTGCTTGCTACCTCCTGTGCCTTCATCCAGACAAAATACTCAGCTGGTTTGCTTCCAATTCCAATTCTTGATCTACAGTGTGGAGGGCAGCCTCATCTCATGCCCCTCATTCCTTTGACATTTATGTGCTCAGTATGTACTCATTTCAGGATAATGTCTTTTTTTAACCATATCTCAAATCTTACTATACTGAGTATCACCTGACAATCAACATAACATCAGTTGGAATTTAAATAATTTCATTATACAGTGAATAGTCTTTATAGCAAGAATATAAAATATCCAGTGTAGTTAATCAAAAACCACTGTCTAAAAGAGACATTCTTTTGTGTACTATTAAGAAAAAACACTGCCAATTAAACTATGTTAAAATGCTTTTAAAATCATTAACTCTAAGATTCACCTTGGTTTCAGATATTAGAATATGAAAAAATGTGCAACTCAGGATTTATTACTAAGTATGACAATCATGTCCTTATTACCTGCAGTGCCTGCCAGCTATTATGGTGTAGTCCCTGCTTTTTTTTTTTTTTTTTTAGGGGAACAGAGCCCTCCTTGAAGAGAGAATGATACTATAGACAAAACAATCTAATAAAGAGGGAATATGCTAATTGACTGCCCCACTGTCACAAAGATGGTGGCGCCCACAGACGATAAGGAGGGAATATGCTAACTGACTGCCCTGCCTCAAAGATGGTGGCGCCCACAGACAATAAGGAGGGAATATGCTGACTGTCCCACCTCAAAGATGGCAGCGCCCACAGCCAATAAGGTGGGAATATGCTAACTGACTGCCCCTCCCTCAAAGATGGCGGTGCCCACAGCCAATAAGGTGGGAATATGCTAACTGACTGCCCCACTCTCAAAGATGGCGGTGCCCACAGCCAATAAGGTGGGAATATGCTAACTGACTGCCCCTCCCTCAAAGATGGTGGCGCCCACAGCCAATAAGGTGGGAATACGCTGACTGCCCCGCCCTCAAAGATGGCGGTGCCCACAGCCAATAAGGAGGGAATATGCTAATTGACTGCCCCTCCCTCAAAGATGCAGCACCCACAGCCAATAAGGAGGGAATATGCTAATTGCTGTCCCGCCCTCAAAGATGGTGGCGCCCATAGCCAATAAGGAGGGAATATGCTAATTGACTGCCTGCCCTCAAAGATGGCGGCACCCACAGCCACAAGATGACAGTGCCCAGTCCACTCAGCCCTGCTGGGCCCACAGCCAGGCGGGCCCAGCCGCTCCACATGCCTGCCTCCAGAGTCCCCCAGTCCCCTCAGTCCCCCAGCTGCCCAGGGCCTGCACAAGGCACAGGCAAGCCTCGGATGGTAGCTGCCCAGCCGACGCCCGAGGTGCAGGCAAGCCTCGGATGGTGGCTGCCCAGCCGCCCAGGGCCACCAGAGGTTCAGGTAACCAGGGCCGGCTGAGGCTTGCGCTGCCAGCAGTGGCAGCAGCAGAGGTGTGATGGGGCGTCGCCTTCCTCTGATCACCAGTTCACCTCCCGCCCTGAGGGCTCCTGGACTGTGAGAGGGGGCAGGCCAGGCAGAGGGACCCTCGCTCCAGTGTATGAATTTTCATGCACCAGGCCTCTAGTTATTGAATAACTGAATAAGTGTTATAGTACAGACAATATGTATGACAATCAAAGAAATGATTTTTACTAATCTCACCAATCCCTTATCTCTGTCAGGAAGCAACTCCCATCCAGCAGTAATGCAAGAAAAGTGCTACACCCAGGCCCCAGCACAACAGCAACACAATGCTTTGCACTCTTTTTTAATGATTTTATAGAGAGGGAAAGAAGGAGAGAGGGAGAGAAAGAAACATTAATCAGTTGCCTACCACAGCGGCCCCGACCGGGAATTAAACCTGCAACCTGGGTATGTGCCCTGACCGGGAATCGAACCTGAGAACATTGAGAACATGTTATGCCTACTTGATATCTCTTAAGGTGTACATATGTGAAGAACCTTGAAGAAATAATAAAATTCATTCGAGCGACAAAAACACAGTATATGATGATGAAAAATACATTTATTTTTTAATGTATACATGTACACTGATAGTCCGACAGAAAACGTTATGACTCTGTTTGATAATATCAGTGGGACTTTTGCTGCTGCATCACTGATGACAGAGATTTCACATCAGGTTTATATTTCGTGACCTTCAGAGATATGCACGAGCTACTACTTTCATCCGTCAGGCTACTCCTATTATGAGACTTAACAAAATTAATCACTGAGAACAAAGATTCACAAGCGTTATGTGGATGAAAACATGAAGAGTAACACTGTTGCAAAGTTGTTGTTTTTTTAAATTTTTTATTAGTTAAGGTATTACAAATGTGTCCTCATCCCTCCCATTAACCCCCAACCTCCCCCCCCTCCACACACACACTCATGCTCTCATTCCCCTGTTGTCCATGTCCATTGGTTTGGCTTATATGCGTGCATACAAGTCCTTCCGTTGATCTCTTCCCCTTACCCCCTCCCTCTCCTACTTTCCTTCTGAGGATTGATAGTCTGATCGCTGTTTCTCTGTCTTTGGATCTGTCCCTGTTCATCAGTCTATGTTGTTCTCTATAATCCACAAATGAGTGAGATCATGTGGTATTTATCTTTCTCTGACTGGCTTATTTCACTTAGCATAATGCTCTCTAGTTCCATCCATGCTGTTGCAAAAGGCAAGAGTTCCTTCTTTTTTACCGCAGCATAGTATTCCATTGTGTAGATGTACCACAGTTTTCTAATCCACTCATCTGCTGATGGGCACTTAGGCTGTTTCCAAATCTTAGTTATGGTGAATTGTGCTGCTATGAACATAGGGGTGCATATATCCTTTCTGATTGGTGTTTCTGTTTTCTTGGGTTATATTCCTAGAAGTGGGATCACAGGGTCAAATGGGAGTTCCATTTTTAGTTTTTTGAGGAAGCCCCATACTGTTCTCCACAGTGGCTGCACCAGTCTGCATTCTCACCAGCAGTGCAGAAGGGTTCCTTTTTCTCCACATCCTCTCCAACACTTGTTGTTTGTTGATTTGTTGATGATAGCCATTCTGACAGGTGTGAGATGATACCACATTGTCGTTTTGATTTGCATCTCTCGTATAATTAGTGACTTTGACCATGTTTTCATATGTCTTTCGGCCTTCTGTATGTCCTCTTTTGAAAAGTGTCTGTCTAGGTCCGTTGCCCATTTTTTTATTGGATTGTTTATATTCCTATTGTTAAGTTTCATGAGTTCCCTATAAATGCTGGAGATTAAACCCTTATCGGTGATATCATTGGCAAATATGTTCTCCCATGTAGTGGGTCTTCTTGTTGTTTTGTTGATGGTTTCCTTTGCTGTGCAAAAGCTTTTTATTTTGATGTAGTCCCATTTGTTTATTTTCTCTTTAGTTTCCATTGCCCTAGGAGCATTATCAGAGAAGAAATCCCTTTGGCATATGTTTGCGATTTCACTGCCTGTGGATTCCTCTAGTATTTTTATGGTTTCCCGTCTTACGTTTAAGTCTTTTATCCATTTTGAGTTTATTTTTGTGTATGGTGAGTTGGTGGTCTAGTTTCATCTTTTTGCATGTATCTGTCCAATTTTCCCAACACCATTTATTGAAGAGACTGTCTAGACTCCATTGTATACTCTTGCCTCCTTTGTCGAATATTAATTGGGCATAGTGGTTCGGGTCGATTTCTGGGGTCTCTATTCTATTCCATTGATCTATATGTCTGTTCTTGTGCCAGTACCAAGCTGTTTTAAGAACAGTGGCTTTGTAATACAGTTTGATATCTGGTATTGAGATCCCACCTACTTTGTTCTTCTTTCTCAGGATTGCTGCAGCTATTCGAGGTCTTTTTTTATTCCAGATGAATTTTTGGAGAGTTCGTTCTAGATCTGTGAAATATGCCGTTGGTAATTTAATGGGGATTGCATTGAATCTATAGATTGCTTTGGGTAGTATGGACATTTTGATGATGTTGATTCTACCAATCCATGAACACGGTATGTTCTTCCATCTGTTTATGTCTTCCTCTATCTCTTTTTTCAGTGTCCTGTAGTTTTTCGCATATAAGTCTTTTACCTCCTTAGTTAAGTTTATTCCTAGGTATCTTAATTTTTTTGGTGTGATGGTAAATGGGATTGCTTTTTTAGTCTCACTTTCTGTAAGTTCACTATTGGTGTAAAGAAATGCCATGGATATCTTGGCATTAATTTTGTATCCTGCTACATTGCCGAATTCATTTATTAAGTCTAATATTTTCTGGAATGGCATTCCAAGTCCTCAATAGTTTGTTTTCGACACTATTGAAATTGCTCTTCTCCTCTCTCGTCAATCCATGTCTATGGTCTTTAAGATAATTTGTTATGTAAAATTATTTGTTTATCTAAGATGCACCTACACTGAATTTATCTGAAAAATAAAAAAGTTGATATTAAGAAAAAAATTGTAAATGGAAGATTATAAGAGAGGGTTTCGCGTGCCAGCAAAAGCTACTGGCGTGCCATGTTTGGCACACGTGCCAGGGGTTGCCCACCCCTGTTCTAGTCCATTCAATGCTGCTTATAAAGTTTAATTT
Source organism: Myotis lucifugus (assembly GCF_000147115.1). NCBI lineage: Eukaryota > Metazoa > Chordata > Mammalia > Chiroptera > Vespertilionidae > Myotis > Myotis lucifugus. The sequence continues at coordinate 959,745 of NW_005871226.1, read as the reverse complement.
CTTAAAACATAGTATGTCCTCAGTGTTTACATTTAAAAGAAACCCATGAGATGCTTTCAATTATTGTGGGATGCCAAAAGGTTTGGATGCCAATGGCACCCTCTGAGGATCTATCAGTGTCCATGGGTCTACGCCTCAGGGCAGCTCCCCCAGGGCTTGGTAAAGGAGGGTCACACCACATTCACATCCAATTTAAAGTTATAACAAGCTTATATAAGCTGGCTGCCACTGTGGCTGGTACCCAAGATTCACATTATTCTAAAAGGGGCCCTATTTTGTTGAATGTTTATCATCTAAGTCTCCACAGTTACAGGGTTTCCTAGGAAAGCAAAAGTCATCATATAAAAATGTTTATGAACGGATCAACCACTTAGAAACATCTCGCCCTGCTTAACACTCCACCCACTGTGTTAGTCTTAATTGATTAATGTTTAATTGAAAGAGTGATGAACTTATTGTCCAAACTAAGAAGTGCTGAGAGTGAAGGGAAGTGCAACAAGCATGAATTGGGCAGTGCCTACTCACAGATTGTGACATGCAAACCAACTGCGAAATCAATTTACAAAAGATGAGATTTTAGTGAAAGTGCTGTTGGAGAACTGATCACATAAAACCACTGACAAAGATGGCAGAATTGTCAACTGAAGATGGATAAAGGATACAGATGTAAGCCCTTCAAAATACTCTTAATAGGATTAAGAGAGGATCTTGGAAAACTGATGAAGCCCTTGTGACTATTTTTTTTTACTCATGCTGTGAAGTCACATGTGAAGAGGAAGACTGAACTCCAAGCACCCCTACACAACTGAAGCCACAACTCTATCTCCTTACCTTGTTTGATTTTTCTTCAGCCCTTATATGTGCATTTATTTATAGTCTTTCTCTTTCACTAGAAAATAAGATCCATGAGCACAGGGACTTTGCTGCTGATTACTATATCTTAGTACCTCAAGCAAGATTGGCATGTAAGAGGTGCTTAATAAACATTTGCTGAATAAATATGATACTTGGAAAAATAATGACCTCACTTCCCCCATAATTCAGTAACATATGATTGAGTTTTCTTCTAAGAAGTGGCTCATGGTTGCATCCATAATTTAATTTTTAAAAATATATTTTTATTGATTTCAGAGAGGAAGGGAGAGATAGAAACATCAATGACAAGAGAGAATCACTGACCAGCTGCTTCCTGCATGCCCCCTACTGGGGATTGAGCCAGCAACCTGGGCATGTGCCCTGACTGGGAATCAAACCATGACCTCTTGGTTCATAGGTCAATGCTCAACCACTGAGCCATACCAGCTGGGCTAATTTAAATTTTAACTATAAAATTAAAATAAACATTTTTTTATACTTTTGAGTTCTATTTTTCAAGATGCTATACCAATCAGACTTTTTTTTCATGATTATTATAAAAATGTTTAAATGTGTTTATGGACTTTTCTGATACTAAAAATGAGAATTTTTATAATAAAATCTAATTCAGAGAAGAATCTCATTACAATTTATTTATCTTTTATTTTTTTATTAAAAGCTTTTATTGTTTAAGTCTTTATTGTTTTTTTTTTAAATATATTTTATTGATTTTTTACAGAGAGGAAGGGAGAGGGATAGAGAGTTAGAAACATCGATGAGAGAGAAACATAGACCAGCTGCCTCCTGCACACCCCCTACTGGGGATGTGCCCGCAACCAAGGTACATGCCCTTGACTGGAATCGAACCCGGGACCTTTCAGTCCGCAGGCCGACGCTCTATCCACTGAGCCAAACCAGTTAGGGCAAGTCTTTATTGTTGAAAGTATTATTGATGCCCCCCCTTTTCCCCCCATGAACCCCCTCCACCCCGAATCCACCCCCTTCCCAGGCCTTCAATGCACTATTGTCTGTCCATGGATTATGTACATATGCATCTAAGTTCTTTGGTTAATCTCTTCCCACCCCCGACCTTCCCTCTGAAGTTTGTCAATCTGTTGTATGGTTCAGTGTCTCTGAGTAAATTAAGCTCCCAATGTCATTATTCTCCCTTTCCAAATAGTAGGTATCACTCTCCACACTCCAGGACATCTAGAATTTATGTCCCTGTACATTTACACACCTGCTGCCGACTCAATTTTCAGTGACATGTTTGATTAAGATGTGCTTGCAGAAGGTGGGGGGGTGGGGTGCTCAGTGTGTGTTAAATAAATTCTAAAAAACAAAACTCTGAAGCCCAGCTAGCCTTCAGACTTGGGGTAGGATATGGTGGACCTGCCCTGCCTAAGCACTAATTTTGTGCGTCAGCCAAACAAGTGTTTTCAGGTGGCTGTATTACTGCACTTGATCTTCCTGTCACCAGAGTGTCCTCCCTTCTCATTCAGCCACCCCATCATCCACTGGGAAATGGCTCTCTTCTCTACATTCTCTCCAACACTTGATCCACTTCTTTTAAAGGCTGGGGGAAATCATATGCTACCTGTGTATATAGAGATAACCTGGAAAAGATGATTCTTGTATTCTTCTGTCTACAACAGTGGTTCTCAACCTTCTGGCCCTTTAAATACAGTTCCTCATGTTGTGACCCAACCATAAAATTATTTTCGTTGCTACTTCATAACTGTAATGTTGCTACTGTTATGAATCATAATGTAAATATCTGGTATGCAGGATGGTCTTAGGCGACCCCTGTGAAAGGGTCATTCGACCCCCAAAGGAGTCGCGACCCACAGGTTGAGAACCGCTGGTCTACAAAGATATCAATATCTGACTTTTTAACTCCTGTAGGAGAAAGAATAAAATGGTAATTCCCCACCTCCCACACTAAAGCAGATGCACCTTTGCATTCTAAGAACTAGAGCAGGGTTCTCAACTCTGGAGAGCTTGCCACAAAGTCTGAACCCCTGGCCCTATTCCTACTTCTGTAGGAAGCTCCCCAGGTGATTCTGATGCTGGTGTCCAGAGGCCACACTTCAGGAAACTCTGAAATAAGAATTATTCTAAAACTCTCTTCCCTCACTCCTTCCCCTGAACAATTTAGTTAGTTTCATAAATTGCACTGGAAAAAATTTTTTAATGTTTTTACTTGAAAGGTTTGGCCCCAAAAGAAAATAACTTGGATCTTTCCCAGGGTAGGAGTGAGGGGAAGGATGAGGGTAGAGGAAGAGAGAATAGTACTTTGAAATAAAGAGAGGCAAGACCCAAACCTTGAGACTGGGAAATGGAGGGAATGCAGAGGATATTTTAGAGTTTTGAAAGTGCCAAGGAATAGGGGGTGCCAAGGAATGTGGGGTGACTGCATGGTGGGCCTGGGGTTCTGGAGCCTCAGTGCTTATTCTGTGTCCAAGCCTGTCACACACATGGGAGTGAGGACAGCTGCCTTCAGACAAACCTCATGGCCATGGGCCAGAGTGCTGGGAGCAGTCAGTGAATGCAGATCAGAGGTCCTTCCCCAGATCTCTGGTCTGTTAAGCCCCGAGGTTTCCACACATCCCTGAGAGAAGGGAATGGAGCTCTGTGAACACAAGCTGAAAATGAATTTAATATATATATATTTTTAATTGATTTTTTTACAGAGAGGAAGGGGGAGGGATAGAGTTAGAAACATCGATGAGAGAGAAACATTGATCAGCTGCCTCCTGCACAACCCCACTGGGGATGTGCCCGCAACCAAGGTACATGCCCTTGACCGGAATCGAACCCGGGACCCTTCTGTCCGCAGGCCGACACTCTATCCACAGGGCTGAAAATGAATTTATAAACTATAGTATGAAGAGGCTGAGCCCAAGCATATTCTAAAATAAGAAAAATAAGAACTTTCTTATACTCCACTACCTATTTTTTTAAAAACATGTTACAGATATTAGGTGCAATTTATAAAGCAAGTACTCAAAAACTTAAGTGAACGAGTATGTGAATGACTATTGAATGCGTAGGGAAAGACCACCTTTTAATATACAAGGATTGAAAAAACAGGAAAAGGCCTCTAATCTTTTATCTTCACAAGAATGATCTTCATTGTTAGAGCGTGCAAGACAGGGAGAGGATGGGAAAGGACAGCTGGACACCCTGTGAGGCGATACAATCTTGACTCTGAAGCAGCACCCGTCAGGCTCTGAGAAAACCCAAGGTCTGTGTGTACCCAGCAGAAACTCTGTGGGCTGCTCCGTGGCCTCGAGGCCAGCAGCTCCACCAGGGCTCAGCTCGACCTGGTTTGGGAGCCCACCAAGACTACAGCCCCTCTGCTGCTGGGATCTCCCTGAGAGGTCAACCTCTGCAGATGCTGAAAGTCTCACATTAGGACCCAGAAGTGCTGAAGTGGACATGCCTGCCATCTGGGCTCCTGGCTTCACCATGCCAATCTTGCCACACAGTTCTGGTCATTGCAAGGCTGGAAGCCAGGAGAGGACTGATTTCTCCCATAAGAACTTAGGCCTGTCTGCAAACAGCTTTCCACTCAGGCCTCAGCTGTGCTGAGGATGGAAGATTCTGTGACCACTGGCTGAGCATATTCTAACCTGGGTCTAGTGCTGCCAGCTCTTTGAGTTTTGCTATGATACAAAATAACTTTCTTTAAAAAACAAACAAACAACCCCCAAAGTTCTATATGAAACTTTATGTTGAGACCACAGGCCCTGGACTGAATCCCAGTGCTCATTACCTGGCCTCACACACCACCCACCAAATGCTGGTTTGTGCTGGCACAAAATCTGTATACCCAAGCTCTGGCCAGAGCCCCAGGGTGGTGAATACCACCGAGCCACTCATTCCTGACATGCAAGCTAACACTCACCATCTGTCCACTCCCAACCTCCCACCTCAATACTGCTCTGTGCTTTCTTCCCCAAGTTTCCTTCCAGCCATTCCTTTTCACCTCTCCAGAATTCCTATTCCATTTTATCATGCTCATTAATAATTTAGAAAGCATTAAGAATGACACACAGTTGGTTGAAGTATCAACAAGTACTAAAGGGCAAATGATACAAAGCAATGGTTTCTGCTCTCCCCTCTTCTTCTTAAGGCTTCTCTCCAGAGGACCCCACCTTTAATTAGGATTCTTTTCTTTTTAAATTTATTTCAGAGAGGAAAAGAGAGGGAGAGAGAGGTAGAAACATCAATGACAAGAGAGAATCATTGATCGGCTGCCTCTTGTACATCCCTTATGGGCCTCCTGCACGCACTCTATTGGGGATCAAGCCTGCAACCCGGGCATGTGCTCTGACCGGGAATCGAACCCTGGTCTCCTGGTTCATGGGTCGAGGCTTAATCACTGAGCTACACTGGCCGGGCTAATTAGGATTCTTTTTAGTTCTTCTGAGGGTTGCCTTTATATCACTAATATATATATTTTTTAATGTGTTCTTTCTTGATTTAGCCATGTTAGGCATTACTCCCTGACTTCCTGCTATAATAGAAAGTGATTCAGGCCATTACCCCCTCTCCCCTTTTCCAGTATAGTTATATCACTGTTTTTAGTGCCTCTGTTTGTGTCTATGTTGTTATCCTAAGGGTGATGGTGATAGAAAGATTCCAACAAAGACAGGAAAGGGATAGAACACCCTTAGCTACAGGGAGAAGAAGTGCCTGTTACCCACAACTGCAGAAGCAGGAGAAAATACAGTCATGGCTCACTGCATGGTAGCGTTTCAGGCCTCACAGCCTTTGATGCACCCCTGTTTGGGGGTGAAGTCAGTAGCTCGTGGGGAAGGCCTCCCCCCACTTTCATCAGGGTGAGGTATCTTGGGCTAAGGGAGAAGGAGTTTTGCCCTCAATCCATGATTGTTCTAGAGACTTCCCAGCAGTGGCCGATAAATGGTAAAACCCTCCCGGTGCAATGCTGTGTGCTTCCTGTAAAGCAAAACAGAAGGGCAGTTCTGGGACCTATCCCAGCTGGCCTAGGCTGCAGGCCTAGCTGAGGCACATTCCTGTAGCTACCTTTAGGAGGACAAATAATATACTTGTATCTTTATTTCTTGTTCTATCACTTGTATTATCTTTTTCCACATTTTTTATTATGGAAATTTTTAAACTTTATAAAAACGTAGAGAGAATAGTGTAACGAATCCCATGTGTTCATAACCCAGCTTTAATAATGACCAGCTAATGGCCAATCATGTTTCATCCATACTCTACCCACTTTTCCCAGTGATATTATTTTGAAGCTAATCCCAGACTTTCTAGCATTTCATTCTTTTTAAAAAATATATATTTTTTATTGATTTCAGAGAGGAAAGGAGAGGGAGAAAAAGATAGAAACATCAATGTGAGAATCATTGATCAGCTGCCTCCTGCACGCCCTCTACTGGGGATCAAGCCTGCAACCCGGGCATATGCCCTGACTGGGAATTGAATCGTGACCGCCTGGTTCATAGGCTGACGCTCAACCACTGAGCCATGCTGCCGGGCTCATTTCATTCTTACATATTTCAATATAGACAGTATCTCCTAACTACCCTCTCTAAAATCAGGAATGTTTGTGTCCTCATCCTTTCCTTTTCTCCTGCCTCTCAATTCTTTTGACAAAATTCCAATCTAAAACAATTCAGTCATCAGCACCACACTGCGGAGACTGGGATGACAAATTCTTGGTCTCCAACCCAGCTAGTTCCTTAGCAGAGGTCAGCAATCACTCTGACAACATCAGAGAAAGCTGTCAGAGGACCTTTAAAGAAGTTATGAAAGTTGCAAAAAAAGAGAAAGTTCTGATACCAAGCCTAAATCTCTTGTAACTCACAACTATGCATCTATCTAGCAACATTTATGGAGTGTCTACAACTGACTAACACTATGCTATAAACTGAGGGTACAGAAATATAAAACACTGTCCTTGCCCTTAAGGGAATTTTTGTGTAGTGAAAACCAGACAAGTCTAGGTTGTGGAGGCGCAGATAAGGAAAGGAAGCTGCCATGGGCTATGTCTATGGGTCATCAGTGAAACCTTGCCCTGGGTTTCTAAACAGGAATTCTACCTGCAAACCGCAACTCCCGCCTGGCTCCTTCCAATCTATTCTCCAAACTGCTGCCAGAGGGGCCTTTCAAAAACACTGATCTTTGTCACTTTTTGGCTTAAAGCATTTTAATGACCGCCGCTCCCCCCCGTGGTTTTCAGACTACAGTTCAAATCCCTCAGCAGAAACCTCCAGTCTCTTCATGACACCCTCTGCCTAGCCCTCCAGCATCTTGCTCATAGGACGACCATAACTTCAGTTCTGCTAAACTCCTGTAGTTCTTGAAAGTGATTTGGCATGTCCTCTCCCCACTCACTCCCTGACCCCAGGTTCCTTAAGACTCAGCTCTGAGGTTACCCCTCCTCACTCAGACTCAGGCGACACAGGACACTCACTCCCTTCCCCAACCAGGAGCACAGTGCCTGACATAGCTCCTGCTATCCATCCATGGCTGCTGCTCTGAGCCAGAAACTGCTGAGTGCATGGACATTAAAGGAAGCCTAGTGGGTCCTGGCAATGGAGAGCGCAAGAGAGAGGTCTGCGAGAGACGGGGATTTATCCATTTTAGCTACAGATGATGTTCACAGATGAGACTGCCCAGGGAGAAAGGTCCAGAGGAAACCCAAGGGAACAATGTCATTGAAACGCTCACAACAAACAGCCACAGATGAAAAGCAAAAGAGAGACTTTCAAAAAAAGGGAATAATAGGTGATGATCATGATGAAAACCACAAGGTAGTACAAGAGCCTTGAATGCCACTTGAAGCAAGGAAATATTTATATTTTATGTAGTTTAATTTTAAGTTATTTCATAGCTTTGTAATTCTTAAAACCCTTAAGGCACAGATATCTAACACCAGGAGGTTTGTATATACATCGGCATCATTATTACACAATTACTACAAACATTAAAAGTATATCTGACACGATTCATAATATTCAAAGAGTGGAAACAACCCAAGTATCCATCAACAGATGAATGGATAAATAAAATGTGGTATATCCATACAATGGAACATTATTCAATCTTAAAAAGGAATGAAGTACTGAAACATACTAAAAACGGATGAACTTTGAAAACACTGAGCTAAATGAAGAAGCCAGTCACAAAGGACCACATATTATGTGATTCAATTTATATGAAATGTCCAGAATAGGCAAATCCATAGAAACAAAAAGTAGACTGGTGGTTTTCAGAGGCTGAGGGGAAGGAGAAATGGGAAATGACTACTAATGGGTATGGGATTTCTTTTTTTAGGTGATGAAAATATTCTAAAATTGATGCGGTCATGGTTGCACAATTTTGTGAATATGTTAAAAAACACTACATTGTGCACTTTAAATGGGTGAACTGGATGGTATGTAAATTATATCTCAATAAAGCGTTTACTAAAAAAGTATATCTGGGTCAATAAAAGTTTCATATATCCTTTGCTCAGTATAGCAATCCTGCTAGCACCCATAAACATAACTCTAAAATCTAAACGAATGCCTGGTTCTCAATACAAATTCTGTTTTGCCTTCACTTGTGAACACTAGCCTCTTACATAAAGTAACAGATGAAACAGCCGGCATGGAGAGGGCTTTAATATTAGTTCCACATTACAATAACAACCTCTGTTGCAGAGCCAGTAACAAGCCAGAATCCCAGCTTCTCTACCCACCTTCCCCCCTCGCACATCTGTCTGATCATTCTCTACCTTGAATACCTATCCTCCCAAATGATGGTCCTGGCTGAGCTAGCTGAGTGCCTGCTCACTGGGGAGAACACCTAGGATCACATTCAGAAAGCAGGGTTGAGGGAGGGACGCTCACCCACAGGAGCAGCTGACCAGAAAACAGGCACAACTAGCCCCAACATACCCTCCACCCTACTACACACAGGCTCTTTCAGGCTGGGTAGGTGTTTTTTTTTAACTGCATCTACAAAGACTTTTATAGTTAGTTTCAAATTCCCCCAGTTCGCAGTTATAGGTTTTGATCTGTTCCTAATTATGGGAAAGAATCCTGGGATCAGTTCAGAGTGAAGGAACTTGAGTTTAGCATTACCATTTTTAAAGCACCAATGTTTACATGAATTTCCGAGTACAGAATTAGATTTCCTCAGTTATTTTGCTTTAAAAAATGAGAAAGACAGAAAAGTTATTTTAGTTGCACTGAAAGCCATACTGAAATTGAACTGAATGGCCTACACTGCTGCGCCATTTAGACATCCTGGTTCTCTACGTTTTCACTGAATCTGTACAGCCTCTAAGTGTGCATGTGTTTTGTGTTTAACAGCTAGCTGCATCTAGAAGAGCGAAGGCTCTGAGGAAAACAGAGCAATAAAGACACATATAGCTCCCTCTGTTGAGAACATGCCTGCCTCTGCCTAGGAAGACACAAGCGTAGCCCTCTGCCCAGCGCACATTCAGATACAGTCCCAAGTGCAGAGAACCAGTTGTGTAAAGAGACAGAACACGCAATGCTACAGGTCTAGTCACATGTTTGCAAATACCAAAGAACAAAAAGACACATTTTCAATAGAACTTACCTGCTTTTTCAAGGAACGCTTGGCAAGCTAAATGGTGAGCACGCCATCGTTTATTTTCAAAAGTGCTCCTGAATGCAGCTTTCATAAAGGGCTCTTACTCAAGTGAGTAATCCAGCCCAGGTAAAAGCACCAAAAAAAATTAGGCAGAAAATCAACATCTCTTTGACTCTTAAACTTAAAATTCGTACTTTTTAAAAGTAAGTGTGAGGAAGAGATCCCTCTAGAAGGAAATGCTCTAAAACCATTTCAGTGACTTTCAGAGGGTGGAGCAACAGGGCATGGGAAGGAAAAAAACTAGAACTCCGCATTGGCAACAGCTCGGCTATCTCCAGCACAAAAGCCTGTTTATGTGCACAGAACCCTCTTTCCAAATGGGAAAAACGTCAGCAGCATTAAGTCAAGATTTTCACCAAGATTCTTTAAAATATTAATTATTTCTTCAGCTATATGCTAAAGAACAAAGTCTGAAGTTCAACTAGATTCAGAATATCATGAGGTATGCCATTATGAAAACAATCTCAACTTAAAACAAGTCAATAAATAACACTTACTAGAGCTCAAATCAAGTATTTTACAAATGTATATGTTCTATAATTTGATACTGTTAGAAAATGCTACCAAACTGAAATTGTACCGGCTGGAGCCTAGAGCTCAACCTCTTTGGGGTCAGACAAGTTACCTAAACCCCTGGTTGACTCCCAAGATTCCCACTATGTTAGTACGTACACCCTCCCCTAAAGCGTGGAGGGCCTGGCCTACTCAGATGACCCCTTTTAAAATAGGGTCTAGAGGTCAGAGTCAGAGAAAGGTGAAGCTTCAGTAAATCATATCTGTTTTGGGTATAAAATTTTTATTTTCAAATGTTATAGAAATAAAATCATGCAGAATGCCAATTTCTAATCCTCCTCCCCCCTCAGCAAAATTTTCTTGCAATTTATCCAACTTGTATCAATAGCTTGTTTCTTTTTATTGCTGAATATTATTCCATGATATGCAGGTAGCACAATTTATTTATCCATTCACCTGCCAAATAATACCTGGCTTGTTTCCAGTTTAGGGCTATTATGAATGAAGCTGCTAAATACTTCCATATAGGTGCTATAAATGTTGGTGCACAGGTGTCTGTGTGCCAGCGTGGCTCAGTGGTTGAGTATCGACCTATGAACCAGGAGGTCACGGTTCGATTCCCGGTCAGGGCACATGCCTGGGTTGTGGGCTCGATCCCCAGTGGGGGGAGTGCAGGAGGCAGCCTATCAATCTCTTTCATCACTGATGTTTCTATCTCTCTCTCCCTTTCCCTTCCTCTCTGAAATCAATAAAAACATATTTTTAAAAAAATGTTTTCATTTCTCTTGGATAAATGCCCAGGAATGCAACTGCTGGGTTGTATAATAAGAACAAGTTTAGTTTTATAAGAAAATGCCAAACTATTTTCTAGAGTGGCTGTACCATCTTACTTTCCCACCCGCAATGTAAACACGATCCAATTTCTTGGCAACCTCTCTAGCATTTGGTATTATTATTTTCAATTTTAGCCATTTTGATAGGTGCATAGTGATATCTCATTGTGGTTTTGCTTTGCATTTCTTTAATAGCTTTTGATGCTAAATATATTTTCATGTGACTATATGACACTGGAGGCCTGGTGTCCTCTTACAGTCAAGGAGCCCTTGGGGGATGTCTGACTGCTGGCTTAGGCCTGCTCCAGTTAGGACATCCTTAGTGCTGCCGTGGAGACAGGAGAGGCTCCTGCCACCGCCACTGTGCTCGCCAGCTGTGAGCCCGGCTTCTGGCTGAGTGGCGCTCCCCCTGTGGGAGCACACTGACCACCAGGGGGGCAGCTCCTGCATTGAGCATATGCCCCTTGGTGGTCAGTGTGCATCATAGCGACCAGTTGTTCTGCCATTCAGTCAATTTGCATATTAGCCTTTTATTATATAGGATATGTATATCCTTTTTGGTGAAATGCTTTGTTATGTCTTTTATTCATTTTCTAGATGATGTGTTTGTTTTTTAATGAATTTTGAGGATTATTCTTTTTCTTTTTTCTTTTTAAATCCTCACCAAAGACATGCTCACTGATTTTACATGCTCCAACCAGGGATCAAACCCAAAATCTAGGTATATACCCTTAACAGGAATCAAACCCGCAATCTTCTGGTATATGGGATGACACTCCAATCAAGTTACACCAGCCTAGGTGAGAATTATCTTTATATTCCAGACATAAGTGCTTTGTTGGAACTATAGTTTGAAAATATTTTCTCTCAGTATGTAGCTTGTTTATTCATCCCCTTAACAGGTTCTTTCACAGAAGAAAACCTTTTTGTTTTGATGTCCAATTTATCAATTTTTCCTTTTATGGGTCATGTTTTTGTTGTCAAGTCTAAAAACCTTTTGCTAGCCTTAAGATGTAAAGATTTTCTCCTATTTTTTCCTAAAAGTTTTATAGCTTTGTTTTACATTTAAATCTGTTGATTCATATTGAGTTAATCTTTATGTAAGAGAGTTGTGAGGTTTATGTCAAAGTTCGTTTTTTTGCCTATGGTTGCCCAACTGTTCCACCATTACTTGTTGAAAAGGCAATCCTTCCTGCACTGAATTGTCTTTGCACTTTTGTCAAAAAACAGTTGGACATATTTATGTGGATCTATTTCAGGCTTCAGAATTCTAATCTGTGTCCATTCTATTGCATGATCTGTGTCTATCCTCCAGCAGTAACCCAATGTTTTGGTTACTCTAGCTAAATAGTAAGCTTTAACACTGCATATAGTGATTCCTCCCACTTTACTCCTCTTTTTCAAAACTGTTATAGCTATTCTAGAATCTTTGTCTTTTCATATAAATTTTAGAATAAGCTTGTCTATATTTACAAAAAAAATCCTGCTGTGATTTTTATTTTTATTTTTATTTATTTATTTATTTATTTATTTAATCCTCACCCGAGGATATTTTTCCACTGATTTTTAGAAAGAGTGGGAGAGGAAAAGACAGAGAGAAACATGGATGTGAGTGAAACACATTGATTGGTTGCCTCTTGCACGAGCCCTGACCAGAGCCTGGGCTGTGGAGGAGCCTGCAACCAAGGTAAGTGTCTTTGACTGGAATCGAACCCGGGACCCTTTGGTCTGCAGGCTCATGCTCTATCTACTGAGCAAAACTGGCTAGGGCATTGTTGTGATTTTTAAAACTATTTTTGTTGGGGTAAAATATATACTAGTATAAGATAAAATTTACCATTTAACTGTTTTTAAGTGTATGATTCAGTATACTTAAGGACAGATGATGCAAAGGTTAGATAAAAGGACAGTGTGAATAATTTTGTGTCAATACATTTGAAAAATATAAGAAATCAAAAATTATCTTGTTACTCAAACAGAAAGAGAAAATCCAAAATATCCTATAACTATTAAAGAAGTTGAATCAGTAGTTAAAAAATTCTCCACATAGCCCTGGCCGGTGCCCTCAGTGGTTAGAGCGTCAGCTCATGCACTGAAGGGTCGCAGGTTTGTTCTAGGTCCAGGGCACATACCTGGGTTTCGGTTCCCTCCTGGCCTCCCGTCGGGGCCTGTGCAGGAGGCAATCAGTCGATGTGTCTCTCTCACATTAATGTTTCTACCTCTCTCCCTCCCTTCCACTCTCTCTGAAAAGCAATGGAAAAAATATCCTCATCTGAGGATTAAAAAAAAAAAATCTCCACATATAAAACACCAGAATCAAGGGAGGAACCAAGATGGCGGCATAGGTTAACGCCGGAGTTTGCCGCCTCGAACAACCAATTCAAAAATACAACTAAAAGACAGAACGGACATCACCCAGAACCACAGGAAGGCTGGCTGAGGAGAGATTCTACAACTAGAAGTAAAGAGAAATCCATACCCAGACTCAGAGGAGGCGCAGTGCTGAAGTGAAATACTAAGGTGCGGAGGGCGCGTGGAGCAGGCCGGCGGCAGAGGGCGCGGTTGTTGGTTTCAATCGGGAGGGAGTTTCAGACTCTGAGCTCCAGATCCCGGCGAGTCTCTAGGGACCCAGACTCAAACGGGAGAAGCGGGAAGACAGCTTTCTCTCCGAGGTTTGCAGCGGTTGCAGAGCCGCTGGGGACGGAACTGAGAGCAGCCATAACTGCTCCCTCCGCCCGCCCTGTAGATTCCCTGGGACCCGCCCTGCCCAAGCCCTGCACAGAAGCATTTGCCGGAGAGCCTCAGGCAAAGGCTAGATTAGCACCGCCCTAGAGATTCAGCACAGAAGTTCTCCCACTGCAGACACAGCTGACTCTCATAGCCAGTTAGCCTGGAAGTCAATTCACCCCTAGTATTGCCGACAACAATTAAGGCTTAACTACAACAAGACTGCGCACAAAGACCACAAGGGGGTGCACCAAGAAAGCATAAAAAATGCGGAGACAAAAAAACATGACAGAAATGGAGGATATAGAGCTAAAAAACGCACTTTTGAGGGCTTTCAATAATTTGCTAGAAACTGCCGATAAACTTGATGAGAGCCTCAAGAAATCTAATGAGACCCTCGATGTTGTGATAAAGAACCAACTAGAAATTAAGCATTCACTGACTGAAATAAAGAATATTATACAGACACCCAACAGCAGACCAGAGGAGTGCAAGAATCAGGTCAAAGATTTGAAATGCGAAGAAACAAAAAACACCCAACCGGAAAAGCAAAATGAAAAAAGAATCCAAAAATACGAAGATAGTGTAAGGAGCCTCTGGGACAGTTTCAAACGCACCAACATCAGAATTATAGGGGTACCAGAAGATGAGAGACAGCAAGATATTGAAAACCTATTTGAAGAAATAATGACAGAAAACTTCCCCCACCTGGTGAAAGAAATGGACTTACAGGTCCAAGAAGCGCAGAGAACCCCAAACAAAAGGAATCCAAAGAGGACCACACCAAGACACATCATAATTAAAATGCCAAGAGCAAAAGACAAAGAGAGAATCTTAAAAGCAGCAAGAGAAAGAAACTCAGTTACCTACAAGGGAGTACCCATACGACTGTCAGCTGATTTCTCAACAGAAACTTTGCAGGCCAGAAGGGAGTGGCAAGAAATATTCAAAGTGATGAATGCCAAGAACCTACAACCAAGATTACTTTATCCAGCAAAGCTATCATTCAGAATTGAAGGTCAGATAAAGAGCTTCACAGATAAGGAAAAGCTAAAGGGGTTCATCACCACTAAACCAGTATTATACGAAATGCTGAAAGGTATCCTTTAAGAAGAGGAAGAAGAAGAAAAAGGTAAAGATACAAATTATGAACAACAAACATGCATCTATCAACAAGTGAATCTAAAATCAAGTGAATAAATAATCTGATGTACAGAATGAACTGGTGATTATAATGAATTAGGGACATAGAAAGGGAATGGACTGACTATTCTTGGGGGGGAAAGGGGAGTGGGAGATGCGGAAAGAGACTGGACAAAAATCGTGCACCTATGGATGAGGACAGTGGGTGGGGAGTGAGGGCGGAGGGTGGGGCGGGAACTGGGAGGAGGGGAGTTAGGGGGGGAAAAAAAGAGGAACAAATATAATCTGAACAATAAAGATTTAATTTTAAAACAAACAAACAAACAAACAAAAAAACACACCAGAATCAAATGATTTTAAAGGACATCTATCAAGTATTCAAGGTTCATGTAATTTTTTTTTATCATGATAGTGTTTTAAATTTTCTTTATTATTGAAAGTATTATAGATGTCCCTTTTTAAGGTTCACGTAATTTAATCTTATATAATCTTTTCCAGAAATGAGAAAGAAAACGCCGGTGATTATTAAAGGTTAATTTAACCTTGATATAAAAACAATAACAAGGACAAGAAGGGAAAATTATCAGACTTTCTGACTCATGAAATAGATACTATGTTCTAACCAAAACATTAGCAAACTGAATACAGCAATACTTAAAGAAAGAAAATGACACATCATGCCCAAGTCAGGTTTATCCCAGGAATGCAAATGACTTCCTGGGACTTGGCTTATGCAATACAATGAATCTGTGGTGCCTGCCATTCAGAGACAAAGGAAGCACAGGGTTTGGGGCTAAGGTCACAAGAATGACTATGTGCTGAGTGCAGAGAGCCTGTGAATGTCCAGGTAGAGATGTTTAGGCAGCAACCAAGAGTACTTACTGGTCTGGAACTCAAGTATAAGCTGGGCTGAAGACAGAGCACTGAGAATCACCAGTACAGACTAGTACCTACAAATGGGATGGAATTATCCAAAGAAACTGGGATGAAGACAGAAGAGAACCAACCTGAATCCCAGACAACCCAATGTTTAAAGAAGAGGATTCTCTAAAAAGACTGGCCAGAGAATCAGGGAAAGCAAGAACCAGGAAGGCAAGGAAGACAGTAATTCAAATCACTTTACGAAGGAGAGGGGACTGGAGAATTCAGTCACCGTTGTTCACTAAGACAGGGCAGTTTCAGGATGTGCTGAGGGGAGAAGGCAGACTGTTTTTGGCTGATGATGAATGAATAAAAGAAAATAGAAATAGGGAATGTGGTCAATGCTTACAAGAGGGCTGGCTGAGGAGGGAAGCAGACTATGCCAGAGCAAAGGGAGAAGCCAATTAGAGGATGAACTTGAAGACCATTTAGATAGGGTGGTGAGAAAAAATATAACACAGAGCCTATCCTCCACATTTCAGAATGGAAAAGATTGTTCTTTAGTCACAGCCCTGAGGCATGAACATATAACTACCAGAATTAGATTGCAAACCCATCCTAATTGATCTGTGAGAACTTGCTTCAGTTGACCATGCTTCTGAAATTCAGCAAACAGCCACAACCCTAGTCCAGTGACCATGCTCCTATGGCTAAAGGTGAACCAGTCCCTGAAAGTCCACCCATCCGTAAATTCCACATTTACCCAAAATGAAGGGGGTAAAAGCAAAAAGTATTAAGGCCTTCCTCAAGGACAATTATAAAAAGCACAAACTTGGACCTTGGAAAAGGGGGAGTCCATGGGTCTGGAAAGAGAAAATGAGCAGATGGATAAGAGCAGTGGCTGCAGCAGGTAACATGAATCCTTTCACATTCAAGTGTAAAAATCTGAGCTGTGGAAAGGCGACCTGAACTGTACAGGAGCAAGCTAGGACTCAAAACCTCATCTGGTTGACTGTAAGGCCTGGGCTCTTTAATGTGAACTTATAGTGCATTTATATCCATCTTATTCATTCCAGAATTGAAGCTCTTTATGTAGCTCTACAAACTTTTACATGGCGAGTGCTAAATGAAGAAATTATAGTTATAATGATCAAATTTGTTACATGCCACCCTGCTTTCAAAAGTGCTGATAGCTTTCCTTCATGAGTGATTTACACCATCTCCACTACAATCTTCTATGGTATTCATGTGCTCAGCACTCCTTTGCTATAGATTTACAGAGGCAAAGCAATACTGTATACCTTGTTTACTGAAGGTTCCAAATTAGTGAATTTAGTCTCTACTAAAGAGAGTTCACCATGTCTGCTAATGAGACCAAAAAGCACATCTTACCTGAATTTTGATGGGCCAGGTGAAATTACTGACATAAACAAAGAAAGTGATATTCTGGTGGTTGCGAAAATCAAACTTCTCATTAGAGAAGCTATCTTTGTACTCCTTAATGTTGGTTTTCGAAACAACAGGCATCTCTTCTCCAGCCTGGGTTCCAGCTATTAGGAAGAAAAGAATAAAACAGAAGAGACTTTTTAGGGGGTATGGGGGGCAGAATCTACCTTCATTAATAATAAGGATAATAGTTAGCATTTACTAAACACTTACTATGTCCCAGGAACAGCCTTTAAGAGCTCAATCTCATTTAATCTTAACAATAACTCTATTATCCTCATTTACAGATCAGGAAACTAAGGTTCAGAGAAACTAAGTAACTAACTTGGTTCAGGTCACACAGCCAGTAAGAAGTGGAGCTGGGATTTGAAGCTGGGAAGGCTGATATACAAGCCCGTGCCCTTAATTAGAATGATTTTACTAGGAATCCCTGCAATTCCCTTCCAAGCTGCACATGGCCATGAAAATACAGATAGCACTAGAGTCCTATTAATAACAATGACATCCACTCTGCCCATAACACTTCAATTGCTCTGCATTTTCCCTTTATACCTATTTGTCAGTGCTCCATATCGCCCCTCCCAGGGACACTGATTCACCACTCACTTCCTAACTAACAGTATCCTCAAGTCTCAACAGTGGCAGGGAGGACCGAGCTCTAAACGTCACTCAGTCCCTTCTGCCACCAGCTACAACAGTATTTAAGTCCCCCAATGTGGTATAAATGCATCCTATTCCCAAAAGTCCTTCAACATTCCATATTTCCCCTCTGCCGGGAATTCTAGTGTCTATAAAGATTCATTAAATAGATTTTCCCCATGTCTGAATCAAATCCTGTGACTGGAGCCCAGACTGTCAGGTTCTCATTGAGATAGTCATTGTAAATCATCATATGCTCAGAGATGTTGCCTTTCTCAAGATAAATGCTCCAATAATTCAGACCTTTTCTTAAAAGTCTCTCATCCCTGCAAGTTTCTGAATCTTTTCTGAATTCTAGACAGTCTTTTAAGACATGATAAACATAAAGTGACGTGCAAAGATAATGATTTTATCTTGCTTCAGTCTAATTGGTTGTGTTTTAACAAAAAATCAAAGACCAAACAATAACAACAACAAAAAACCCAAAACAAAAAACCAGTATTGTATAGTAATAATAATGATGAAACATTTAGTGAGACTTTACCGTGTTTCAAGTACTACTTTGAGTAGTTTGTTTATGATCTCATTTGTTTAATTCTCACAACACTCTGCATGGCTAGGTGTTTTTTACGAGGAAACTGGGTCTGAAAGCTTAAGTAATTTGCCCAACAGTACAGTAACAGGTAGAATTCAAACCCAGGTCTGTCAAGCTATGCTCTTAACCACTACATAAGGTCCACCCTTCACTGTTTTAGCAGATTTTCTGCCCCAGCACATCTTCTTTAGTGACTCATAGTAAGATAAACAAGATAGTTTTAATCTCCAAAGTACATTTCCCTGTACCTACTAAAATCTCATTCTATTTTAAATGTTTCCATTTCTTGAAACTTTGAGTCATTTGCCTTTTTCACTTCTGAAGCACTGATGAGGATGATGATGGCAGTGCCAGAACAGCAGCTGCAGCAATGCTATTGGTGGTGGTAGTGGGGCAGGTAGTGAGCATGTACTGAGCCTGACATGGTAGGCACTGGCATGTAGAACCTAATTTAATCTATACCACACTTCTCTTTACAATGAATAACCCTAAAATCTAGAGAAGGATTTAGACATTTGCTTAAGGCTCCCAGCTAGTAAGCGGCAAAGCGGGGTTTCAAACCCATCTGTCTCTCTCCAGAACCCCTTTTCTCAACTCCTACATCACGATTCTTAATCTATTATCTTCACGCAGAAGGTCTTCACTAGGTAAGTTTTTTACCTGAGAAACTGGCGGCCCAGGTGATGTTGAGATTAAAGTTTTTGGAGGCATTGATGAACATGTCCAAATCCCTGTTTTGCTGATGAGAGATACAGATAATTAGGAAAGTAATTAGAACAGTTTCCAGATTTTAAAATAATGCAATAATTAAATTTTATTACTTTTACCCTTCTTAATTAGAAAGCAGATATTTTACGTCTTAACAGAAACTGACATTTATAGATTAGTAAAATTTCTAACCAATATAATATACTCCCAAAACATTTGATTTCTCTCCCATAAAAATGCATGGAATTGAATGATTTATCAAATGCCTAACTCCATGAAAAATATATCTTTAAAAAAACAGCCTCGCCAGACAACAATGACTTACATCCTGTGACCTATGTTAGGGAAATCAGCCTCCTAAGAAACCTCTGGGCAGCCGTTTCAATACTTGATCAAGGGTCCCACTTTAAATGTATTTATAAATTCAGTCTATGTACTTCTGAACTATTAATAGATTACATACAGTGTAAAGTTCTCCAAAATGGAAATGGTTTTTAAAAAAGCAAACGAAGCTGAAATAAACTAAATGAAAACATAATTTGATGGTATTCATTCATGATTTGAATAACATTTTTCTCTAACTAAAAATATTATTTCACATAGAGAAAGATGACTAAATGTATTTTATTAACTTTGAAAATCTTGTTTACCACTTAGAGATATAGCAAGTTGAAGAGCTAGTTTAACTTATTTTGATATTTTGGTTTTAGTGACTGAAAAAATATCTGTGAGAATGGTGTTGTGGCAACTGGGAGAAGTATACTATTAGCCATGCTGGGTAAATTTTAATACTAATTTTTACTTTTTACTGACAATTGTCGAAGAATTATTTTTTGCAAATAAATCAGATGTTGTATTTTTACATTTTACAAATGGATCCAATCCTGCTGAAATTCTTCATTTTGTAATACCACAAAACATTAGAAAATTAAGATTTTTAAGGGTGTTGTTTTAATAGTTTCTACAGGACAAAACTTCAATGGAAACGTTTTCAAAATGGAATCTCCAAACCAGAAGTTTCTCTCACAAAGCAGTTATCTTCTCATTTATTAATGAAACCTCACCGTCCCCTTGAAGGGACAGCTCAAATGCTTAATTTTAGTATTTGTTGGCAGCACACTACTAACAAGTACTTTATTCCACAGAAAGGACAATAAATTTGGAACCTAGTGCTTTTTTAAAAGATAGAAGATACACACTGGATACCTCTATTAAATATTCATAAGGTAAACAGGCAGGTCCAAAGGTTTTCATGGTCACTGCCCACATTGCTAAGAAGTATTACCAAGAGCCTACTTGCTTATTTAAAATAAAATTAACAACATCAATTATATCCTGAAAGACTGAGCACTTCAACCACTTGCTTATGAGTAAGTTCGGTAAATAAATTTCATATTTGGTCCTTTTGCTATAACCTTATCCTAAAATCTTTTTTCAAAATTCCATTTAACATAGCCCCTGAAATGATATCCCTACACAGTTTTCCCACAAACTATTTTCATTTAAAGTACATTGATGAGAAATAAGAAACTTCTAAGGAGGCTCCTAAGTAATTTATCATCAAGTTTAGAAAAACTGCATTATGTATTGGAGTGGGTAATGAATAACTTTATATTTCATTGAAGAAATTGTGCAGATGTGTCTTTATGTTCAAGATGCTTCACTTTTAAATGTCATGCTGTGTTGGCACCCTTCTACCACTAGGAAATACCTTATGGCAAGATGGGGTTCATTATTAACGTCAGTAGATATAAATCCACATTTCAAATAGTCATCTTAATAATTTCAATTATTTCTGGCTAACTTCTTGTTGGGAATAACTAAACCTTCGCTGTTTTTACCTCCACTCGAATGAGGCTAACAACTTATTCTATGAGAAGTGTCACCCCTGCCACCTCCCTTGACCACTGGTATTGATTTCAATCTGCAGTTTCTTGGTGAGTACTTTTTAAGCCTCTGATCTACTTTGAGAGAGTAAATCTAGGCTTTGCGATCTGCTCCTCTGATGGGGGAGTTACCCTTGCAGTCTCTTCTCCTTTTCTGTACAGGGATGCAATGGGCTGATGGGCAAATCAAGTATCTGTGGAGTCAATGTCAGTCTGTGTATCTGATACTGGTAAATCTTAAAACCGTTCCTGCCTTTTAGGTGGAAAGGCGATAAAATATAGATCTAACATTTCTTCCCTGTACCTCTAAACATCATCCTGTGTGCTCCACTCTGGAGACCACTGTTAAGGCAGTGCTTTTATCCATAATGACAAAAAAAAAAAAAGACTTTTAAATCTTACTTCATCAGGTGTAGCCACAAAATTGATGGCTGTGTAATAGCGGTCATCCTCCTGGGACAGGCTAAAGGTGAACTGATAGTCAATAAGAAGGGTATCTATGATAAGAAAGACATGTGTATTTAAAAGTTGAAGTAAAACAAAACAGGTCTCTAGAAACACACTTTGATTATCTCATAAATATTCAATACCAGGAAAGCACTTTTGGCTCACTTATACCCAGGGACTGGGGGTTTTTCAAAGGAAATCAAGGGCAGTATCATTTTGTTTGGATATACCCACCAAACCCTCCTTATACCATTATCCTGGTTGAGATTTTAAGCTCCAACCTAACCTACCTACAAATATTAATTGAACATCTATTTATTACAAACTAGGCTGTACTTAAGCATATACTAGTAATGTTATAAATGGGGAGTTGTTGGCAATTTTACTTTTAACTGTTTAAGAAACTGCCATATGGTTTTCCAAAGTGGCTATACTATTTCACATTCCCACAAAGAATAGCCAGTTGTCTGGTTTTGGTACAGTATCAAAGCATAATATCCATAATTATGTGAAAAGGTAATTAAAATACTCCATTTTCCAACTATATGTCTGGTGAGGCCAGGCTTTTCTCATGATAGGGGCAGATGTGAGACTCCAGTTGTCTTCTCTAAATCCACAGTATTGGCTTTTGAGTCTAGACATTCTACAAGTGTATCTCACTGTGGTTTTAATACATATATTCCAAATGTCTAATGTTATCCATTTATTCATGTGCTTATTGGCCATCTATAATAATAAAAGCGTAATATGCTAATTATACTGGACAGCCAAACAACCTTCCGGACGAAGCTGGGGCTGCGAGGACCGAGGCAAGCCACCGTGGCTGTGAGGGCCGAGCACCTTGCATGAATTTCATGCATCGGGCCTCTAGTTTATATATATTCTTTGGTGAAATGTCTATTCAAATCTTTGCCTGTTTTTAACTGGAATTGTCTCCTTATTCAATTGTAAGAGTTCTTCATATATTCTGGATATAAGACCTTTATCAAATATATGCTTTGCACCCAGCCGCAGTGACTCAATGGTTGAGTGTTGACCTATGAACCAGGAGGTCATGGTTCAATTCTGGGTGAGAGCACATGCCTGGGTTGCAGGCTCGATCCCCAGTGGGGGGCATGCAGGAGGCAGCCGAGCAATGATTCTCTCTCATAATTGATGTTTCTATCTCTCTCTCCCTTCCTCTTTAAAGTCAATAAAAATATATTCTTGAAAAAAATTTTAAAAATATATATACTTTGCAATATTTTCTAGCCTGTGGCTTTATTTAAAAAAATTTTTTTAAAGAAACATCTATGTGAGAGGAAAAAAACATCAATTGTCTGTCTCTGATATGTGCCCCTACCAGATGCAATCCAGGTTTGTGCCCTGACTGAGAAGTGAACCTGCCACCTTTCGGTGTATGGGACAATGCTCCAACCTACTGAGCCACACCAGCCAGGGCTTATTTTTTAATGGTGTTTTTAAAATACAAGTTTTAAATTTTGATAAGTCCTAATAAACAACTTTTTCTTTTATAAATTGTGCTTTTGGAATCATATCTAAGAACTCTTTTCCCAAGGTCATAAAGTTTTTCTCTTTTCTCCTAGGGGAAAAATTTTTTTACCCTATAAAGTATCTATATACTACTATATTACATTTATAGGTTCCAGTTGGACACGAATTTTGAGGGGACACTATTCAACCCAGGAAAGCAAGTATATAATTAGAGTGTATATGCTAAACATTAACTCATTTTTCTCTGGTTCCATAATCTGGCCTGCTATGTGGGTTCTGGAAGACAATGTATTTACCCATAATGACCTGGTCACTTTGCCAGATTTACCTTTCAGTATAAGTTAATCATTAGAGATTTCATTTTATATATTAGTTCCTAAAGAGGTGGGTAAGCCAAATCAGTTTCAGAGAGAATGATAACTTCAACTATATTTTAAGATAAAAAAAAATACAAATATGGTGACCCCAACCAGGTAATGGCAAATGAAACAAGGTTTCCAGGGAACATAAGCAAAAAACCCCAGAGATATATATCTCTGTACTCTTCCCTGATATCTGCTATGGTCAAACTAACATAAACTATAATCACAATTAAAGTAGTTTAAAATTGTGCCCATAAATGTATTCAACTTAATAGAATGTAAGCACATCAAAAACGAGGACACTTCCATGGATCATTGCTATATTCCTACAGCACTTAGCATTCTCAAACAATGTTAAAGACAATAATGAAGTTTTACTGAACTACTTTGCTTCTAGAGACAGACAAGAATTACAAAAACACTTACAATAACATGTTCCTTTGAGAGGGTTTCCCTGGTATCGATTTTCTACTTCACAACTAGGGGGGGAAAAATGAAGATTATTTTCTATTGCTATTTAAAAGAGAATCTACATTCATTTTAAAATCAAGTAGACCCTTTAATATAAACTACCATTTTTGAGTCAGTACATATAATTACATTCTTCACTGTTATTCAAATCAAGTGAACTAACAAGAATTTGCATTTATTTTTAATGCTGACTGCCCAGGAGTTCATACAACCACCTACTGAGAAACATTTGCCAAACAAATGAGATAAACCCAAATATAATATATCTAGATCCTACTTATAATCATGAAAAACACATTTTTACTTTTATATGAACTATTCTTTTAAAAGTGCAGTTAAAACATTTTTCATATATTCATTTTTCACCTCTTTCCTATTCTCCCTGGATAAACTGATCCTGTTCTTTAAATACAAGTAAAAGAAGGCTAAACACAAAGAACCTTTTTTTAAAAAACAAACAAACCTGGGACACAGTTCACCAGTCTAGAGAAAAATAAGTTCTAGTTAAAAAAAAATTATTAATTTCCTCATAGGTATTATCTATGAACATCAGCAAAACCATTGAGGCAAGCACAATAGCTATGAACTATGGAAAAAGAAGGGGAAAGCTTGGGTCAAGCACTTCGCCCAGATAAATAATACAGGGATATGTGTCTGTTTATAAAGGGTGATTAACAGCACTTGTTTATACCTAAATCTCTTAAAAAGAAAGTCTTTCACTGGGCCTATTCCCCATTTCTTTGCTGTGTATCAAAACTGAGGACAGGAGTGATTAATTTTGCTCTATAACATTTTTCTGTTTAAAGAAACCTGGACTCAAAAATTAAATTTGACCTTTGATTATACTTTTCTTCACGTACTGGTTTCAGGGCAGCATAAAACCAATAAACATATATGCACTAATGTAAACTAGAAAATGTAGACAGAGCATTTCCCTCCTGAACACCACTATCAAGCCTCAATCACTGGTTACATAACTTTGCTTACCAATGACACATCTGCTTGCATCAGCTCAATATTTTGATACTACTAAACATTTCTAAGTCTCTTCTTGAGAGAATGAGTAAACCTGGAGTATGTGTTTTATGAGGTTTTCTGGTGAGGCAGACAGGAATATATAAATTAGAGAACCATCTCTCTTCTTTCAACATCCCAGGACATTAAAAACAATTATTGTTAGTCCCACTATTGAAAGAGGTGGAAACAGATTCAGCACAGTTAAGTGATTCACCTCAAGAGGACCCCGCTCAGTGGAGGCACAGCCAGGGCTGAAACCCCACATCTGCTTGCATCCTCATAGGTGGGGACCCCAGACTCTCCCTTGGAAGATATCTCATCTACTTCATCAAGGAAAATGCTAGAACAGGGTGGGATGTGTTAAAGGCCAGAGAGGATCACCTCCACTATCAGACAACCAAAATGCCAAATAAAATACTATCTGGGAATACCAGCTCTTCCAACTCTCTTTTGAAAAAGGGTTCAATCTCCTGACATGACAAAAACCGAGTACTGGCTGAAGTTAGACAACTAATCCAAGTCAGCAACCCAGGGAATGTCAGAGTTATTAAGGAACTGCTGCTAAACTGACAACCTACTCACTATGGAGGTTGACCAAGTTAGACCTGTCTGAAGTAGAAAGAGCAAAATTCCAAATCAATCAACTTGGGATCCCTTAGAGCCCATGGCAACAAGGCATAGACCCAGATGACCTGACTCAATCACTAAACCCAGGCATGGCCTGTGACAGGGGTCCTGGGAGGGTGGTACTCACAGCTGGCACTCGTCCCCCTTGACGCCCTTGGTGGTGCAGAAGCACTTGCCCGAGTTGGTATTGCACAGTGACGCGTGACCATTGCACTTACATACTGGAAGGAGGAAAAGGAATGTTGGTCACAACTGGCTTAAAAGATTACTATCAGAGACTTTTTCTAAAACAAGTTAATTAATTTCAATTGGATTTGACATGAAAGATTAAAATTAAAGCATTTAATGAGTAAGATTCTTTTTTTTCAGCTAATGATTTATCTCAAATAATGTAAAGGCAACATTAAAGGAACCAAAGTCAAAGGACAGGAGGAAAGTCATTTCCACCACCATCTGAAGCAATCCCAATTTTTATCTTTTTAATAGACTGTGTTTTCCACTATTACAATTCTTCTATTCATTCAATAAACATTTAATGAAGTGTCTCTAGTGTGCCAGTCGCTGGGTGTGAGGACACAGACACAGTCCCTGCCCCCATGGAGATGTTCTGATGACAGTCTGAGGGGAGGGTTGGTCAGGCTGCACTCAGCCTCAGCTGAGGTGCCTTCTCCACAGTGGTCACATTTCAAACCCCACTAGGGCTCAGAAGTAGGGTGGGATTCCAATGGCAGGTTGGTGTTTCAGAGGCTATTCAGGACTCAACAGCCTTCCTTGCCTTCTTCTTGGCCTCCATAAAAAACTACTCCTGTCACTTCTCTCCTCTAGCCATCAACATCTCTCTACCTTTTTTTAATCCAGCACACTAGAGGCCTGGTGCATGAAATTCACACACAAATAGGGTCCCTAGGCCTGGCCAGTGATCAGGGTCGATCGGGGTCTTCTGGCTGCCGGCCGGGGCCTTCCTTCCCCTAGCTGCTGGTTGCTGGCCGGGGCCTTCCTTCATTCTGCGCTACCCCCTGGTGGTCAGTGTACATCATAGCGAGCAGTCGAACTCCCGGTCAGTCAAACCCCTGAGGGGACAATTTGCATATTAGCCTTTTATTATCTTACATAATAAAAGGCTAATATGCAAACTGACCGAACGGCAGAACGACCGGTCACTATGATGCACACTGACCACCAGGGGGCAGATGCTCAACACAGGAGCTGCCCCCTGGTGGTCAGTGTGCTCCCACAGGGGGCTGGCTGATGAGCACAGTGGTGGTGGTGGGAGCCTCTCCTGCCTCCCTGGCAGCGCTAAGGATGTCCGACTGACGGCTGAGGCCTGCTTCCCACACCAAGCTGTCAGTGGGACATCCCCGAGGGCTCCTGGACTACGAGAGGGCGCAGGCCAGGCTGAGGGACACCCCCCCCCCCGAGTGCATGAATTTCGTGCACTGGGCCTCTAGTCCTATCTAATAATAAACAAACATGGTAATTAACCGTACCTTCGCTACCATTGCCATTGCCTGATCAGCACGATATGCAAATTAACCGCCAACAAAGATGGTGGCTAATTTGCATACTGCAGGCAGGGTGGGACACCAGGAGCCGCCATCCAGGCCCCCGTGTGCGACCCCAGGGGCCGCCGGAAAGCCAGGCCGCAGGCAAGGCGGCCCCCCTGGGACCCAGGAGTCGCCTTGCCTGCCACCCGTGATCGTGATCGTGATCGGAAAGCCGGGCCGCAGGCAAGGCGGCCCCCTGGGACCCAGGAACCCGTCGGCGAGGTCTGCAGGCGAAGCAGCGATCAAGCTATGAGGGAGAGGGTGGGGGGCGGAAGGAGCTACAGGAGCAGCTCTGGCCAGAGACTGAAGACTCCAGCCGGAGCGAGGAGCAAAGACTGAAGGCTCCAGCTGCAGCGAAGACTGTGTCCAGAGCGAAGATGGAAGGTGGTGGCCAGAGTGAAGGTCTGGGTCCCGGGTGCCAGAGGAAAACTGGTGCTGGCAGCCAAGGGAAAGAAGGCCTATTGCACGAATCTGCGTGCAACAGGTCTCTAGTCTATATAATAAAAGCCTAAGTGGCCATTATGGCAGAACGACTAGAATGACCGGTCACTTGACGCGCACTGACCACCAGGGGGCAGACATCAATGCAGGAGCTGCCCCCTGGTGGTCAGTGTGCTCCCACAAAGGGAGCACTGCTCAGCCAGAAGCCGGGCTCACAGCTGGTGAGCATAGCAGCGATGGTGGGAGCCTCTCCCGCCTCTGCGGCAGCACTAAGGAGCAGTGAGCCCAGCAGTAAGGAGCAGCGAGCATGTGGGCGGTAAGGAGCAAGGCCTCTAGTATAGGATAAGTATGAGACATGATAAATTTTATGTTAGTTGAAATAAGTGAGTTTTTTTGCTCAATTCCTTTTCATTTTACACCCTGTTTTTCTGTGAATAAAATTAAAGGCATTAGGCTGGAGATAGGTGCACTTTTAAAATAAATTTTGCAGAGAAAATAATCACCCAAAGAAACCTGTGAAACAGAATAGTAAAGCTGTTAAGAGAATGGATGCACATTCAGAAACATGAGTGTTCAACTGCTGGCTCAGTTGAGTATGGAGAGGGAAGTACAGTATATTAACAAAAAAGCAAAGGCCTGAAGTCAGTTTGCCTGGGTTTGAATACAGTCCACTCCACTTAGCTCCTTTGTAACTTCAGGCACGATATTTAGCTCCTTTAAGTCTCTGTTTTCACATCTATATGATGGGTATGATAATAGTACCTGTCTCTTGGACTGTTGTGAAAATTAAATGAGATAATACATGAATGAAACACAGTAAGCATTCAATAAATCATTGTTTTTATCCTTAGCTTAAGGACTATATAATTATAAGAGGAAAACATGAAAGACTTAGTGCCACTCACAGTATTTTAAAATCATGCTTTCTATTGTGGATTGAGACCCTAAAAAATAAAATTAGCTCTAAGTTATGGACAAAAGTACTCAGGCCCCACAACTGCTACAGAGCAGAATGTAATTTTCCTCGATGGCTGATGAAGATCTGGGGATGAAGACAAGGCACAGATCCAGCAGACCTGGCTATTGGTACAGGCGCTTGGAGGCACAACCAGGCCCAGTAGTTAAAGTCACACATCCTGGATGTGGTTCCCATCTTGCAGTAGGAAGTTGGGCAGATAGGTTCCTTGATCACAGGGATAATAAAAGCCCCTACGTCTCGGGTGGCTGCCAGCACAATGCCTTGTACACAATTATCAATAGGTTTAGGTACTCTGATTACTGTCTAATGGATGAAGTCTATTCATAGGAGAAGAAAAATATTTTTACTGAAGATTTTTTAATCTGAGCAAGAAATTTTATTTAAGAGTGGTAGAAAATGACATTAGAAAAGTAATAATAATTATTCACATCTACTGAGTGATGACTATGTGTCATGCATTCTCTGACTGCTTTCAGTCCAACGTCCCCATATTTGCAGATGAGGAAACTGAACCCTAGCAAGGGTAAGGGATATACCGCTAGGACGCAGCTCTCTCCTGGCTGCTCTGGGATCAGACCTTTCTCAAGAGCCATGTGAAGGAGCTTGGCGGCAGAATTAGGTTCGGCCTGTACCCACCAGCCACTAGCTCTGTAAGCTTTTGAGAAAGCAGAGGGGCAGACTAATTTACTATGAAACCTTTTAAAAACATATTCACACACTTTCATGTGCCCCTGTCCAGATGTCCGGGAAACAAGAGCTTGGGAGCATCCCGCCCAGGCCGTGGGGAGGGGGTGTCTTCTTGGTGTGCACTACTAATTTTAACAACCAAATGAGCGGAGATTTTCTTTTCTTATTATTTTCCTGCTCAGAACCTGAAGGGTCTTTTCATGGAAACTAGAACAAACCAAAAATAAGTTCATTGGTATCACTGGTCACTTATAAAAAACATAATTTATATTCTAACAATAAAATATCCTGTTGCTTACAGAAATCTATTTGACATGCATGGGGAAATGTGGGACTATTTAAATATTTAAAACACACCAGAAGTACTGACTGAGGAGTCCGGCTTCTGGTTAAAAACCTACATGCATTTTTTCCAACCATAGCCTTTCCCCGCAGGCCTTAGAGGGAAAGCTGCCCTCCCATACCAGCCTGGGTGGAAGTCTCTGAGGGGAGTTGCAGCCAAAGTGTCAGGAACCCCTGGTTGGCCACCTCTTTCACATATTTGCATTCCAACTTCAGATGCCTTCATTCCTAGGTCTCCTTACCTGAGGCCTTGGGCAGAGGTCATGTTCAGGCCTCTGCTGAGCTTCCTCATGGGGGAGGAGAGGAAAGCCTTGAAGACACTTTCTCCACTCTCCATCCCCAGGGCTTTCCCACTCCCAGCCCTTCCTCTTCACCCTCCCTCCCCAACCAGGGTCCATACGAGGCTTTTGCTGAGCCTTTTGTCTGGGCTCCCTCAATAGTCCAAAGACCACCCCCACCTCCACCCCCCGCCTATGGTCATCTAACCTGACACTCAACCGGTGCGCCATTCCAGGAGGCAACATAGAACAGATGGAGTTAATGCATTCTCCACTTTAAGCCTCTTTCTTGTATGACTTAAGAAATACAATATCCAAAACCAATTGGCTTCCTTCTCCTTTTAGATATTCAAGTAAAAGAGAAGCACTGTGTTACATCTGGGTTGCAGTCAGTAATCCTGATGGATGGATTTGACTTACACTGACATTTCCCCCCATTGGTGGGATCACCATAGAAGCCAGATATGCAGGTCTCGCAGTGCTTGCCCGTGGTCAGGTTCTCACACTTCTCACAGATACTCTGATTAATGCATTTGCTGTGGCCATTGCACTGGCAAGCTGAAAGAAAAATAATTTTTTTGGTCCCATTGTACAACTGATGGAGTAAGTTCCACAAGATTATTTGCAACTACCTAAGTTCCTTATTGCCTCTAAATACAAAATCATTGAAACTGGCTCACGAAAAACTAGTTTGAAAAAGAGCTAGTGTGTGAAATTCAGAAATATACCATAGCAAGAAGAAAGTCCATAGCCAGTAAAAACAATAATTTTTGTTGTTATTCACTGTAAAAACAATATATGCTTATGGTACTTAAATTTGAAAACTGTAAGGAAGGCAGGAAAATTACATATACTTCCACAATCCAGAGATCACTGTTCACATCTGGAATTTTTCCTTCCAGTATTTTTTAAAATATATTTTTATTGATTTGAAAGAGAGGAAGGGAGAGGGATAGAAACATAGATGTGAGAGAGACACATCAATTGGTTGCCTCCCACACATGCCCTGACCAACCAGGGCCGAGGACTGAGCCTGCAACCAAGATAAGTGCTCTTGACCTTTCAGTCCACAGGCCGATGCTCTAACCACTGAGCAAAACAGGCTAGGGTGTAAACAGTTTTACTGAGATATAAGTGACATATAACATTGTGTAAGTTTAAGGTGTACAACATATTGCTTTGATACACTTATATATTGCCAAATGATTACTATCATAGCATTAGCTAACACCTGGATCACATCACATAATTATCATTTTTGTGTGTTTATGAGAACATTTAATATTTACTTTTTTGCAACTATTGCAGGTCTTTCTTGCCTGATCAGGATGATATAGTTTTTTACTATCTCAGAAACTGTCCATAGCCGGTACCTGTCTTGTTTACCACCCGTTCTCTACCCTAACCCTGTAGGTCAGCGGTTCTCAACCTGTGGGTCGCGACCCCTTTGGCGGTCGAACGACCCTTTCACAGGGGTCGCCTAAGACCATCCTGCATATCAGATATTTACATTACGATTCATAACAGCAGCAACATTACAGTTATGAAGTAGCAACGAAAATAATTTTATGGTTGGGTCACAACATGAGGAACTGTATTTAAAGGGCCAGAAGGTTGAGAACCACTGCTGTAGGTATTTGAGTTGTTCTATACAGACTGCAACTGAAAAACTTAAAAATGACTACATTAGTTATGACTGCACCAAAATTACTTTGGATGTATGGGATATACATGTTGTTCCTGTGAAGATGGCTAGTCCTCCCTTAGTATCTACTGATGCTCAAGTCCTTTAGTCGGCCTTACATTCTATGGATGCAAAACCCATGGATATGGAGGGCCAACTATACAGCAAAAGAGCAAAGCACAACACACACAAAGTGTAATACCCAAAATAATTTACAAAAAACAATCTGTTCACTATAAAAAGACTAAAAAAAAAAAAAAAAAAAAAAAAAAGACTGAACAAATGTGTCTCTCTTCCCCTTCAAAACTACACTGAAAGATTAAATTAACAGGAGTATGGGATAAGAGGAAAGATGCTATCAGAAGTATTGGGAGATACTTCTAAAGTATTGAGGAATTTCCAGAAATTGTAAAACAGATATGGTCAATCTGACCAAACAACGGGAGTTCAGACACCTGTATCCTAATCCTAATATAGGAGAAGGAGGGGACTGACAAAGTGACTACATACACTTTACCACTTGACACCTAAATAATCCAACAGAGGCTGGCAGCCAGAACAGGCCTGGGGAGAGTGATGGATAGCAGGAAGTACCTCACGACCTGCTCAACAGCTGGCTGAGGCATCTGTCCGAGGCTGCAGTAGGAAAGGACAGTTCTGTGGAGTGAGTTGGGGGTCAGAAAGAAAAACCAGGGCAATGCCCCAGCTATCTTCAGGTCACCATAACATCCTAGTGTGGGGAGACACTTGGCACAACCATGACCATGACCATGCCAAATGCATCCAGGCACTTGGTCTATTACTCCCTCCTTCTTCTACTGAAGGAGGAAAGCAGACCACTCAACAACACTCAGAGCACACCAGAACTGGAGAGACCTGTGGCTGGCTAGTCCGCTTCTCCCTTAGGATATCACACCACACCTTCACAACAGCTCAGTGTATCCAACAGTGATAAATTCAGATAATCCTAAAGATAAATACAAATCAACCTTAAACAGCAATCGGTATAAGAAAATCATCAATGTAAAGGCACTACCTGGATAAACACAACGAGCAACTAACCTTGAAGGAAAGGCTGATGCAAGAAACTTAAGAGAATGAAAAATACTAATTTTAGTAATTGAAAGAGACAAGAGATTATTGTATTCATAAAATAAGCAAGCAAGCTCTGAAAAAAAACCTCATGATATTTAGAGAATTTGCAAAATGAAAAAGGATAAAACAAAATTAGACACAAAACAAAAAATCCTCAATAGGTTAAACAGAACATATATCTTCAAGAAAAGAAGCTATCTTCAAGAACATATTATAAACAACTGTATGCCAACAAATTTGATTACTTAGATGAAATAGACAAATTCCTAGAAAAACACAGATTACCAAAACTGACTCAAGCAGAAA
This sequence comes from Myotis lucifugus, assembly GCF_000147115.1. NCBI lineage: Eukaryota > Metazoa > Chordata > Mammalia > Chiroptera > Vespertilionidae > Myotis > Myotis lucifugus. The sequence continues at coordinate 927,113 of NW_005871226.1, read as the reverse complement.
TAGAAATCTGAATAAACCTGTAATAAATAAGTTTAAATTAATAATCAAAGATCTTCCCACAAAGAAAAGTCCAAGCCAGATGGCTTCACTGATGAATTCTAGCAATACTTAAAGAATAAATGTCAATCCTTTGCAATCTTATTAAATAGAAAAGGAGGGAATGTTTCCCAACTCACTCTATGAAGCCAATACTAGCCTGATACCAAAGCCAGTCATCACAAGCAAGCTATAGAACAGACCCATATCCCTCATGAATAAAAGACACAAAATCCCCAACTAGCAAAATGAATCCAGCAACACACTGAAAAGGATTATGCAACATCAGCAAATGGCTTTATCCCAAAAATGCAAGGCTGGTTTAATATTCTTAAGTCAATTAATGTAATACATGAAAGAATAAAAACCACATCATCATTGCAATAGATACAAAAAAAAAGCATTTGATAAAATATAGCATCCATTCATGACAAAAATCTTCAAAAAGCTAGAAAGAGAAGAAAAATTTCTCAACCTGATAAATGGCATGTATGAAAATTTAAAGCCAACATCAAACCTAATGGAGAAAGACTGAATTCGTTCCCCCTAAAATCAGAAACAAGACAAAGAAGTCCACTCTTACCACTTTTATTCAACATTACATTGGAATTTCTAGCCAGGCCCAGTAAGCCCCCCAAAATAAATTTATAAAAGGGTATCCAGATTGGAAAGAAAAAGTAAACTGTCTTTCTATTTTTTTAATTTAATTTTATTGTTTAAAGTATTACAAATAGTAGTACATATGTCTCCTTTCTTTCCCCATTGACCTTCCCCCGGCCTCCCCTACTACCCGGCAAATGCCCTCCCTTCTCCCCCCAGTGTCTTTCATCCACTGGTTAAACAGACAACATGACCTTGATGTAGAAAACCCTAAGAAATACACTAAGAAACTAATAGAAATAATAAATGAGTTCAGCAAAGTTGCATGCCACAAGATCAATAGACAAAAATCAACTGTATTTCTACACACTAGCAACGAACAATCAGAAAATGAAATTAAGATAATTTCATTTTAAGAAAAATAAAGAGGGGGGGAAGAAAATGGCGGAGGTATAGATGGATGTCCCGTGCCTTGTCCCGGAGCAGATAAGGGTAAGCAGCTGAAACGGGTAACATACAGCCCGAATAAGCAGAGGATATTCAGCTGAGAGACAGTTTGCAGCCGGGAAAGACAGAGGACTCCGGAGAAAGGGGACGGTTGGAGACTGAGGCTGAAATCTCTCCCGGAGCGCCGGCTCAGCCACGGAGACCACAACATCTTGAGTGGCTGTTACTGGAAAGGTATACACCCAAAGACACGGCATCCAACCCGGAAACAACGGATCTCACGGATCTCAAGCAGCGCGACTATGACGAGCCCTGCTTCTCCTCACGGAAAGGTTAGATTTCCCCTAAAGGTGCGGTTTGCAATTCAGGTTGGAGAGAGGAATGCGCGCAGGGGGGGGAAATCTGCGCCCCACAAAGTCCGCAGCGTTGGGGCCGCAGCGTTGG
>NW_005871226.1:920693-925457 GCF_000147115.1 Myotis lucifugus | reverse complement strand
AAGCCCATAGCTTGACTGGATGCAAAAAAGCAGCCTGGATTTTGCCAGGGTGCCGGCTACTTGGTGCCAGGGGAGAGAGGGCGCGCGGAGACTGCGCACAGACCTGGAAGGTGGAGGCTTGCGAATTCGCGCAACTTCTCAGGCTCTTGTTTTTACACTTCCCCTTAAATCTTTGCGTTTGATTATTAAACACAGTGCATGGGATTGCCCAGTTGGGGTCACTCGCAGAGACTGTAGGGGAAAGTTGTTTTTGGGGAACCTGGGAAACAGAGTGGGGAGTAACGATTAAAGAACCAGCTCTGTGGCTGAGGGCGTGGTTGTCTGTTTCAATCCGGAGGGAGCCTCAGACTCTGAGTTCCAGATCCGGGCGAGTCTCTAGGGACCCAGACTCAAACGGGAGAAGCGGGACTGTCTGGCTTCGGTCGGAACTCGAAGGCAGCTTTCTCTTCGAGGTTTGCAGCGGTTGCTGGGACTCTGAGAGGCAGAGGCCCTGGGGATGGACCAAGAGCAGCCATAACTGCTTGCTCCGCCCGCCCTGTAGATCCCCTGGGACCCGCCCCGCCCAAGCTCTGCACAGAGGCCTTTGCCGGACAGCCTCAGGCAAAGGCTAGATTAGCACCTCCCTAGAGGACAGTAGTTCTCCCACTGCAGACACAGCTGATTCGCACAGCCAGTTGGCCTGGAGGTCAAGTAGTAATTACCTACAACAATCAAGGCTTAACTACAACAAGACTGCGCACAAAGACCACTAGGGGGTGCACCAAGAAAGCATAAAAAATGCGGAGACAAAGAAACAGGACACAGATGTCAGATTTGGAGGATATGGAGCTCAAAACCACACTTTTAAGGTCTTTCAATAATTTTCTAGAAACTGCCGATAAACTTAATGAGATCTACAAGAAATCTAATGAGACCCTCGATGTTGTGATAAAGAACCAACTAGAAATTAAGCATACACTGACTGAAATAAAGAATATTATACAGACACCCAACAGCAGACCAGAGGAGCGCAAGAATCAAGTCAAAGATTTGAAATAAAAAGAAGAAGCAAAAAACACCCAACCGGAAAAGCAAAATGAAAAAAGAATCCAAAAATACGAAGATAGTGTAAGGAGCCTCTGGGACAGCTTCAAGCATACCAACATCAGAATTATAGGGGTGCCAGAAGAAGAGAGAGAGCAAGATATTGAAAACCTATTTGAAGAAATAATGACAGAAAACTTCCCCTACCTGGTGAAAGAAATAGACTTACAGGTCCAGGAAGCGCAGAGAACCCCAAACAAAAGGAATCCAAAGAGGACCACACCAAGACACATCATAATTAAAATGCCAAGAGCAAAAGACAAAGAGAGAATCTTAAAAGCAGCAAGAGAAAGAAACTCAGTTACCTACAAGGGAATACCCATACGACGGTCAGCTGATTTTCTCAACAGAAACTTTGCACGCCAGAAGGGAATGGCAAGAAATATTCAAAGTGATGAATGCCAAGAACCTACAACCAAGATTACTTTATCCAGCAAAGCTATCATTCAGAAGTGAAGGTCAGATAAAGAGCTTCACAGATAAGGAAAAGCTAAAGGAGTTCATCACCACCAAACTAGTATTATATGAAATGCTGAAAGGTATCCTTTAAGAAGAGGAAGAAGAAGAAAAAGGTAAAGATACAAATTATGAACAACAAACATGCATCTATCAACAAGTGAATCTAAGAATCAAGTGAATAAATAATCTGATGTACAGAATGAACTGGTGATTATAATAGAATCAGGGACATAGAAAGGGAGTGGACTGACTATTCCTGGGGGCGGGGAAGGGGTGTGGGGGATGCGGGAAGAGACTGGACAAAAATCGTGCACCTATGGATGAGGACAGTGAGTGGGGAGTGAGGGCAGAGTGTGGGGTGGGAACTGGGAGGAGGGGAGTTATGGGGGGAAAAAGAGGAACAAATGTAATAATCTGAACAATAAAGATTTAATTAAAAAAAAAAAAAAGAACCAGCTCTGGGCAGTGGACTTTCCCAAACCAGTTTCAAGTACAATAGAGGAAATAAACCCTAACTACTAGATAGAGAGGACTTATAGCCTCGGAGGTCAATCCAGACACACTGCCACCCAGAGGCAGAGCCACGAAGTGACTCTTCTGTAAACACAAATAAAGGCAGTCTGGGAAACAAATACAGCCTGCCTTAAAATCAGGACTGTGGTTTACAACACAGAGGAACAGTGTATCGCAGGGAAATTCAACACTCTCCTGAATACGTGGCAGGACTAAGGTGTGCCAAAAAAGAAGAGTAGAAGATCTGAAGCACCTTCACTACTGCACATTTTTTTAAATTCTTTTTTCACCTTTTAATTAAGAATCTATTTTTATTTTATTTATTTTATTTTTTTCATCACCCGATTTTACCTTTTTAATTACTACATTTTTATTTTTAACCAGTATTATTACTACTATCATTTTACCATTTTTTAAAGTGTCATTTTATTTTTTCTTTATTTTATTTTGGGATTAGTGTTCTACATTTTATTTTCATCGTTCCTTTAGTATCATTTTTCTCTACCTCAACTTTACCTTTAAGCCAAAATTCTCTTCCTCACTTTTCCCCTTTTGTTGTCCTGTTTCTCTTACCCTATTCCTGCTTTAGATTTTCCCTATTCCTTCTATTTACCCCCTGTCTAAATTTCACCCTACTTATATATCTAATTTCCAATCCCCTGCTCTAAATCCATATACACCTCTCTCTTATCTTTCTTCACTATCCAAAATTTTTTTTCTCTCTCTCTGTCGCTTTGCTATTGTTTGCTTGATTTTGAGTATACTGGGGTTTTTTATGCTTGTTTGTGAGATTGTTTTGTTTTTTATTTTTATTTTTCTGTGTTTTTTTTTCTTTCTCCGGTTATTTTTGTGCTTCTGTTTTCACTTGCCTCGCTTAATATTAGTGGTTGTTTGTAGTTTGCATTCATCTCCAGGGATCCATTGCTGGAATTTGTTGGGATTAGTGGCAGTTCTATTAGAGTTTTCTCCCCATATAAATAGTCTCTTCCCCTCTTCTATTTCATTCTCTCTCTTTTCTCTCTTACTTTTTTTTCCCTCCCTTTTCCCAATCTCATTTTTGCACTCCTTTTTTTTTCTTTTTCTCTTTAATCTTTTTCTCTTTTTTCTTCTTTATCCCCTAATTCTCTGCTTGGGTGGTCACCTTTATTTGGGGTTATTAATATCGTGAATACATTTGTGTTCAGTGCCTTGTACGTTGTGCTTTGTTGTGTTGTATTTTGTGCCTTTAATTCAACGCAGCAGAGAGAGAACTACATAACCAAACACCTGGAGAAGAGAGATCATGGTGAAACAAAGAACCAACCCGCATATGAAAGAAAAACAGGCATCATCAGAAAAGGAAGTAAATGAAATGGAGGCAATGGAGGAAAGCAACCTGTCAGAGAAAGAATTCAGAGAAATGGCCATAAGGTGGATGAAAAGAATGGAAGACAAATTCAACAATATGTGTAAGAACCAAGAGGAAATGAAGAAAAACCAAGAAGAAATGAAAAATGACATCACTGCTATAAAGAACTCAATAGAAAGCATCAACAGTAGACTAGAAGAAGCAGAGGACTGCATCAGCGAGCTAGAAGACAAGGTAGGAAAAAATACCCAAGCAGAGCAGCTTCTAGAAAAAAAAAATTAAAAAGCAGGAGGAGAGCCTAAGAGAACTCTGGGACAACACAAAACGAAACAACACCCGCATAGTAGGGGTGCCAGAAGGAGAGGAAACTGAGCAAGGAATAGAAAACCTGTTTGAAAAAATAATGCCAGAAAATTTCCCTGATATAGGGAAGAAAAAACTCACACAAATCCAAGAAGCTCACAGAGTCCCAAACAAAATGAACCCCAAAAGACCGACACCAAGGCACATTATAATTAAATTGGCAAACACCAACAACAAAGCAAGAATCTTAAAAGCAGCCAGAGAGAGACAGAAAGTTACCTACAAAGGATCCCCCATCAGACTAGCGACTGATTTCTCAACAGAAACACATCAGGCAAGAAGGGAATGGAATGAAATATACAAAGTCATGCAAAGGAAGGGTCTGAATCCAAAAATACTGTACCCATCAAGGCTATCAATCAAAATTGAGGGTGAAATCAGGAGCTTCACAGACAAAAAGGGTCTACGGGAGTTTATTACCACCAAACCAGCAATGCAAGAAATGCTAAAGGGTCTGCTGTAAAAAGAAAAAGTTGGAAACAAAGAAGGAACACAACGGTAAATAACAAAAATGGCGACTAACAAGTATCTATCAATAATAACTTTAAATGTAAATGGATTAAATGCCCCAATCAAAAGACATAGGGTAACTGAGTGGATAAGAAAACATGACCCATATATCTGCTGTCTACAGGAAACCCACCTCAGAAAAAAAGACGCACACAGACTGATGGTGAAGGGATGGAAAAAGGTTTTTCAGGTGAATGGAAGTGGAAAAAAAGCCGGGGTAGCAATACTTATATCTGACAAATTAGATCTCAAAGTGAAGGACATAAAAAGAGATAAAGAAGGCCACTTCATAATACTAAAGGGAGCAATCCAACCAGAAGAAATAACTCTGGTAAACATATATGCACCAAATATAGGAGCACCCAAATACGTAAGAAATCTTCTGGAGGAGATCAAGGGAGAGATTGACAGCAATACAATCACAGTAGGGGACTTTAACACCCCATTATCACCACTGGACAATCCTCTAAACAAAAAATCAGCAAAGA
>NW_005871226.1:839022-918209 GCF_000147115.1 Myotis lucifugus | reverse complement strand
AATTTTAACTGTTAGTCTTTCTTTTTTTTTTTTCTCCAGCGGGAAATATGAATTTTTTATTTCAAGAAGTTGCCTGGCTCAGATAATAATTCCCCGCTTCCCTTTCCTCCTTCCCTCCCTCCCTCCCTTCCTTTCTACCTTTCTTCTGCCCTCTTACTTTCTCTTTTCATATAAAGCCACAGGCTGAAGTCTTCCTCAATAGAGTCACCCATCTGTCCTGCTGGTTCCAAAGTTCCCTTCTCGGGGCTCTGCCTGCTGGACAAATCTCCCAAACAGGAGCTCGGGACTCCAACCAGGTTCAGCCATAGTATCTGTGTCCCTATTGATGGTCTTACATAGCCCAAGTCATGCCACCAAATGCTAACATTCCCTCTTGGGAAAAATTAGAAGTACAAGACTGAGTAACACTAAAATTTCATGTTTGAGAAATCTCAGAATTCTTACATTCACAGAAACCATTAACCAAATAGAAGACCTGAAAGTGAAAGAGGGTACACCTTTTCACTTGCCTGGAATTGCTTGATTTTAATATTTGTGCCTGTGCAGGCCCATATCATGAGTGACTAGATTAAGAGATCCACTTCTTATGGAACTCCCATTTGACCCAGTGATCCCACTACTAGGAATATATCCCAAGAAACCAGAAACGCCAATCAGAAAGGATATATGCACCCCTATGTTCATAGCAGCACAATTCACCATAGCTAAGATTTGGAAACAACCTAAGTGCCCATCAGCAGATGAGTGGATTAAAAAACTGTGGTACATCTACACAATGGAATACTATGCTGCAGTAAAAAAGAAGGAACTCTAGCCTTTGCAACAGCATGGATGGAACTGGAGGAGCATTATGCTAAGTGAAATAAGCCAGTCAGAGAAAGATAAATACCACATGATCTCACTCATTTGTGGATTATAGAGAACAACATAGACTGATGTACAGGGACAGATCCAAAGACAGAGAAACAGCGATCAGGCTATCAATCCCCAGAAGGAAAGTAGGGGAGGGAGGGGGTAAGGGGAAGAGATCAACGGAAGGACTTGTATGCACGCATATAAGCCAAACCAATGGACATGGACAACAGGGGGATGGGAGCATGAGTGTGTGTGTGTGCGGGGGGGGAGGTTGGGGGTTAATGGGAGGGATGAGGACACATTTGTAATACCTTAACTAATAAAGAATTTAAAAAAAAGAAAAAGAAAATACTTTACATAGTAAATTTAACAAAATAAGTACAAGATACGTACACTGCAAACATAAAACATTACTGAAAAAAAATAAAGAACTAAAGAAACAGAAAACCATTCCAGGATCATAAATTGTTAGATGGCAATACACCCCCAATTGGTCTATAGCTTCAATGTGATCTCTTTTTGTTGTTGCCAAAATTAACAAGCTCATCCTAAAATTCATATGGAAATACCAGAAACCCAGAATAGCCATGACAAGCTAGAAAATAAGAACAAAGTTGGAGGACAGACTTCCCAATTTCAAAACTTACTACAAAGCTACAGTAATCAAAATAGTGATACTGATGTAAAGACACCCAATAGAATAGAAATGAGAGCCCAGAAATAAATTCTTACATTTACAGTGAGCTGATTCTCAACAAACATGCCTCAAAAATTCAATGGCAAAACAAACAAATAGTCCTTTTAACAAATGGTGCAGGGACAACTAGATAACTACATGCAAAAAGATGAATTTGGTCCCCTACCTCACTACATATAAAAGTTAATTCAAAAGTGGATCATGAACCTAAATATAAGAGATAAATCTATGAAACTTTAAAAAGAAAACATAGGAATAAATCTCTGTGATGTTGGGTTAGTTAAGGCACTGATTTCTTTAAAAAGCACATGGGATAAAAGAAAACACATTGGACTTACAAAATTTAAAACTTTTGTATTTCAAAAGATACTATCAAGAAAGAAAAATGAAAGAAAATATTGCAAATCATATATTCAAAAAGGGACTTATATCTAGGATTCATAAAGAACTCTCATAGGTCAATAATAAAAATATAATGCAATTTAAAAAATGGGCAAAGACTTTGAATAGTTATTTTTCTAAAGATGACATACAAATGGCCAAAAAGATGAGCAGCTTCATTAGTCATTTGATGCAAATCAAAACCACAGTGAGATACAATTTCTCATAAACTAGAACAGCTACAATAAAAAAGATGAACGCAGTGTTGATGAGGATGAAGAAATCTGAGCCTTTTTACATTGTTAGTGAGAATGCAAAATGATGTACCTACTTCTTTACATCCTTTGTCCACTTTTTCTGTTGGGTTGACATTTAGCTTTTTTTTCCTGGAGGGAGGAGGTTTACGTACTATGGAATCATTGGATATATACACTGCAGATATTTTCCCCCCGTTTGTCTCTTGCCTTTTGTTTTTGTTTACAGCAGCCTTTCTCTAACAGAAGAACTCACAGGGAGCCCTGTTATCAGTGGCGCTGTCTGAGATGCTCTTGGAGTTCTCACCCACTAACCTTCTGGGAGTCTTTGTACCTGCCTACCCTACCTGCCTACCCTCACCCAACTGTTCTGGAGGCCTGTCAGCACATTCCTGAGTATTTACTGAAAGTCTGAATCAAAGGCCAGTTTCTCAGGATTAGTTTCTTAGGGCAGTCTCCTCAGCAGGTCTATTAGGCACAGGCTTTTAGGCCAACTCATGGTATATTCCTTCTTAAAGCAACTACTGGAAGGAATAGAGAGAGTAGGGAAGGAGGGAGAGAAGGAAAGGAAAGGGAAAGAGGAAAAAGGAAAGAAGGAGGGATAGAAGGGAAGGGAGGATAGATAGAAGGAGGGAGGGAGAGAGGGAGGAAAGAAGGGAAAGAGAGAAGGGAAGGAGGGAGAAAGGGAGAGAGGGAGGGAGATAGGCAGGCAGGCAGGCTGGGTTATTCCTCTTGCCAAAAGGCAAAGAGACCTTTTCCCCTTCTCCCTTTTCTTACAATTCATTAAGAAAAACCTGTATTGCCCTAGCCGGTTTGGCTCAGTGGATAGAGCATCGGCCTACGAACCAAAGGGTTCTGGGCACATACCTTGGTTGCAGGCTCCTCCCCAGCCTGGGCCCTGGTCGGGCTCATGCAGGAGGCAACCAATCAATGTGTTTCTCTCACGTCGATGTTTCTCTCTGTCTTTCCCTCTCTCTTCCACTCTCCCTAAAAAATCAATGGAAAAATATCCTTGGGTAAGGATTAACAAAAAATTTTTTAAAAAAGAAAAGAAAACCTGTATGTATAAGTCCTTCCTCAGTTCCTTTGAAATGCATATAAATCTTTTTAAAACCTAAATAAGCCTCTTATGAGCACTACAATCCAAGAACGTTTTTCTTAAGGGCCTGGGAGCCACCTCTTTTAAATAAAAACATCAAGGAAGATAGCACCTATCTCCCAGTCCTTTCCGGATTTTAGTTAGCCTGAGTGCATTGTGCCAAGCTGCAACCACCTGCTTGCCATAAAGTTACAAGACGGTTTATTCTTTTCTTGGATAAAGGCAATTACCTAACACAGGTGGCCACCCCAATTACCAGGTAAATTCAGGATAAACTATGAAAGGAATGTACAGCAAACAGTGCCATCAAATCCTCTCTTATGAGGACAAATTAGCATTCATCTTGATAACATGTATATAATGGATTGTATCTGCTTGGCCATTTGTTTAAAAGGGTGAGATTTCGTTTGTCTTTGCAATCTCATTAGTGGCTTGCCTGTGATGTGCATCACAGTCTGCTTAAAGCTTATATTCAATAATAAAACGGTTTTCTTTCTTTTCTACATTTGTGGAGAGAAACTTCTGGGTTGGCAGAAGACTTATTTTTAATTTTTCTCCTAAGAACTGCCAAGATGTATTTTTAAGTAAAAAGCAAACTATAGAACTATATCATATGCATAGTATTTTTTAGTTTTTAAACCTTAACCTAGGACATTTTTTCCCATTGATTTTTAGAGAGGGGAAGGGAGGGAGGGGAAGAGAGAAAGAAAAGGGGAAAGGGGGAGAGAGAGAAATATAGATGTGAGAGGCACATGGATTGGTTGCCTCCTACATATACCCGGACCAGGCCGGTAACTGAACCTATAACCCAGGTACACACCCTTGACCAGGAATCGAACGCATGACCCTTAAATGTGAAGGCCAGTGCTCTAACCACTTAGAACACTGGCCAGGGAGTATTTTTTAGTTTTAAAAATATACATTGGTATGTCTAGAGATATCTGTATCAAACTGTTAAAAGTTTTTACTTCTCTGATGAAGTGTAGATGAGAAGAGGAATTCCAGTTTTTATTTTATCTACATCTGTAATATTTAGTTTTTTATGATGAATTTATTTCATTACTTTTGTAATGAATGTTAGCAAAACAACTCACTTGAAATTTTATTATTTTCATTAACTGAAAATAAAAATATTTGTCATGTAAAACTACTTCTCCAAAAATGATGTTATTTTTTTCTTAAAAGAAATCCATATAAGTAAGGTAGCTTTCAAGGTTTTATTCTTTGCAGATAGGCAGTGAAACACTTGATTTTGGATACACAAGACATCTTACCTGGACAATGAATGAAAGACCAGTTGTATCTGCTGTCCTCCAGACACATGCTGGAATTGAGAAGGGGCTGTGGGTAGAAATTTCCTATAGGGGCCTGAGAAGGCATCTTCACTGGTCCTTTATAGGAGCCCTCTATGCATTTCCCTTTGCCAGTATTGCTGGGATCAGTACACCAGCCGCAGCCTGGTTGCTCCAAGCAATGACTACAGGTACAGTAGCCTGAACAATTTTCAGCTGTTAAGAAAACACAAGTTGCAATTCACTATCTCCTTTAGATCTGAATTCATTGTATTTAAATCACCCTTTTCTTTAACAGATTATTAAACCTCTGTGAGTCAAAATTCCTATTCTATTGTGACTGTTTAAATGGCATAATAAATTTGAAGAACCCAATATCTTGTTCTACATGTATTAGGGACTCCTCCTCTCTCAATCTCAGGATGTTGGAGCCAAAAGGGACCTGAGAGGTCACCAACTGAAAAGCACTTACTTTATGAGTTAGAAGATTAAGATGTGGAGACCAGCCCGGCCAGCATGGCTCAGTGGTTGAGAGTTGACCTCTGAACCAGCAGGTCACGGCTCAGTTCCCAGTTGGTGCACATGCCCAGGTTGTGGGCTTGACCCCCAGTGTGGGGTGTGCAGGAGGCAGCCGATCAATGATTCTCTCTCATCACTGATGTTTCTATCTCTCCCTTCCTCTCTGAAATCAATAAAAATATATTTTTAAAAAAAGATGTGGTCATACAGGATGGAGCAATATGATACTGAAGTTGAGCAATTATTTCTGTACTCTGATCTATCCTACATTTATTTACTTGTATCATTGTGCTTTGTTCTATATGAAGATTATCATCAACAGTCTATCGACAGATCTGAGCTGAAGGTCAGGTCCAGTCTTGTCCCTCAAATGTTCAGAGGCTGACAGCACCGCCTCACTGCAGGAGTTGTCACCCGTACACATGGCACTCATTAGTGCTTAGAGCTCACTTTTCACTTACGGGGACAGCTGCTCATGGTATACCACTCCATACACTGGCCATAAGGGAAGGAGGCCACGTAGGCATTGGAGTCCACACACTGCTTCATGTTGCTGCACCACATGCACTCGGAGCTGCCACTGGTGCACTCTCCACATGCCGTCCTCAAGGCACACGGTGTCCGACACTGCTTGGTGCTGTGGTTCGCTGGGAAGTAAACATAAGAGAGACACTTAGAGCTCCTACCATGTTGGCTAAGGTCAAAGTCTTTTCAGTATGGGTTGTTAACATTAGTCTGTCAATCAATTCAGTGGGCTATATTAAATGAAGGAGAAAATAGAAAACATTAGAGTCACCATGTACTGTTTAGTCAAATATATTGTTATACTTGAGGAAAAAAGATGTTTTTCTTTTTCAAAGACCTGTGGGAACAAGCTAATCTTTCCATTCAAATAGGGGTTCTAAAGCTCCTCAAAAATATGGGCCCTAGCATAAACTTCAGGGCTTTACAACCCACCTGAACATGCAAAATCATATCTTTGTATATTTTAGGGAAGAAGGACCACAGCATTCATTAAATACACCAAAGCACTCAGGATCCAAAATGGCTAAAAAGCTCCCCTACAGGAAGTTTAGAAGTAATATTTTTAAGGTGACTTCTACAGTGCTATCAATTCTTTTCTATATTTCTGTGTTCTTCAAATTGTGGTCCCTTCCTAAAATGAGACATGATGTCAAAGGAGTCCAGCCTCCCGAAAGTGCCTAGAAAATTCCACCTATTACTTGTGAACCCTCTGCAGGAGGAGGACACTTGTCTTGGGCTTACCGGCGTGCTGCAGGTGCTGCCCCTGTGCCTGGCTTTAAGAAGCCTAAATGTAGCCCAGAAGAGAGATGCAAAGCCATGAAGCTACTCAAAGTGTTTGCTCCTTCAGTACTCAAGTACAGCTTTAGCACATCAGGTTTGCTTCTGTTTTCTGTCACAGAACTGCACTCATCATTTTTCTCCCTACTGACACATGTTTCTGTCCACTGTCCCTTTTGTCCCCTATGTCAGTTCTGATCTTTCCTTTGCTTTTATTTGTATTTTTGGTTCTTTCTTCCACAGCATTTCTCTGCCAACACCAAGAAATTAACCTTTTAGAGCAAGTCTCAAACTTTTTGAGATCAACAAACCAATCAATCTCATTGTTAATTAGAATATTAGGTTCTCTGAGTAGTATTAGTTATTTTTGTTTAAGTTTATGGGTCATACTATTCAGAGCCAGAGGAAATTTTCTTCTGCTTTTAAAATTCTGAGTTATACTCTGCTTCATATGCTTGAAATCAATACTCAATCTGTTTTTCATGAATATTTTACATATATCAATACTATGCCTCCTATGGTTTTGCTTTCAATGAACTTCCAGTAATGCATAATTCCCCATATACCTACCCAGCTTTTCACAGACACTACCATTGAGTGGGTTGATGCAGGTTGCAGCCTTCAGGCCCCGAGTACTGGGTTCTGATAAGATTCCACAGAATCCAGCATCACTGGGCTCAAACGGCATCCACTGTATCGAACTATTTGTGAATGCGGACATATCTTCCCAGCACCAGTAGGACACATTGATCTTCCGAAGGCCAACCCATGGGGTCAAGGTCAGCTTGGTCTGTAGGCAAGAGAGACACAGTTATGAATATAAACAATGTCTTGACCAAAACAGGCTTCTATATAAAATCCATGAAGTTACAAATATCCCAAAGATACAGGAAAACCTCCCTATCCATTGACTCAGCCATTGCAGATAAGGACAGACCATCATTTTTAAGTTATATATCATGCTTGGCCCTTTAATATGGCCATTTTAACAAGGACAAAAATATAGCTCAGAGAATATATGAAAAATTTCACAGAGATTAATGGCAAAACAATAATCAAGGTCCAAAATTTCCATATCCTATGACATGCTATGAAGAGATAGCCACCCCCAAACTTGGTTTATATATCTATCCATACATGAAATAATCTTGCCAATATTTCTGAAATATTGGTTATCTGTCTATCCTCAGAATCATTAACTAAGCCTGTTTGGGGCACTGAACAGCTCAGATGATTGGAGATTCCCACCTTCAGCTGGGGGAAGGGCTGGCATTGAATTTTGTAGGGAATAATGGGATAGTAAAACCCTGGGCGAGTCTCTGACTGCTGCTCTACTGAAATTTCCCTCCTGTTGCATTAACAAATTCTTTTAAAATAAAAGTACAAAGTTTAGCCCAGAAATGAAAGATAGTCCTAATTTTGCCAGTTATAAAACAAAATGTACTATGTATTTCAATTTTTGGGGAAAAAATATGCATTCCTATTGAAAGACCCAACAGAAATAGACATACCCCATAGTAGTTATTTTTAGTTGTAGTAAGTAATATTTATTCTATTTTTAATATTACTATTTTCTAAATTTCCTCTGAAATGTGTATTATTTTTTAAGGAAAGAAAACAAATAAAGTTAATGCTTTTTAAAAGTCCTTCAATAACTTCTCTTTGCTTTCCTGATAAAACTCAAAGTAATTAGCATTGTAGACAAGGCCTCCCAGGATTTGGCCTTGATTCCTCATAAGACACACCTACAGCCACTCCCTTCCACCCAGCCTGCAGCTCACCCCTCAAACTCCGCATCTTGCATGTGTGGTAGCAAAGCACAGAGAGCCCTTCCCTAGTCACCTTCCCAATTCACTCTTCATCGTCAGGGGTTACCTCTTTCTGGCTACGGGCCAGCCTCTGCCCTAAAGACTAGGTTGAGTACGCTTATTTGTTTTTCCATATAAGCCCGGGCTCTTAGTCTAGACTTACAGCTTAATTTACAGCTTAACACAAGACTGTGAATTCTTTTTTTTTTTTAAATATATATATTTTATTGATTTTTTTACAGAGAGGAAGGGAGAGGGATAGAGAGCTAGAAACATCGATGAGAGAGAAACATCGATCAGCTGCCTCCTGCACACCCCCTACTGGGGATGTGCCCGCAACCAAGGTACATGCCCTTGACCAGAATCGAACCTGGGACCCTTCAGTCCGCAGGCCCACGCTCTATCCACTGAGCCAAACCGGTTAGGGCAAGACTGTGAATTCTTATTGTATAAAGGTAGTCCCAGCTAATTTGACTACCCAGAACCTTCTAGAACTAGAAAACCTGAGGAAGAGAGAAGAGGGACCAGAAGATAGGATATCTGTGACCAGCTGGGATAGCCAAACCCTTCTAACCAGCTATTCTTGGAGACACATGGAATTGGGAGTCATTGGAAATGAGCAAAACTGTAAGCTATCAATTTTCTGAAGAGTGACTACAGATAAGATCAGCTGACAGCCAAGGACAGAACACCGTAGAGACCCGTATTTGGAGGTCAGGTAAAGAGAAACAAACAAAAGCAGTCCCTAATGGAGATTATAAATTTGAAAAACTTTTAAGATATAAAATATCAAATGTGGCCATAGTGTCCCATGAGGTAACCACATTTATGATATATTACCAATGTTTTCCACACCATACCAAAGTTGCACTTAAAAAAAAAAAAGACTAAATGTAGAAAAGTAAAAAATAGGCACCCCCTACCCATTGCAGAACAGCCCTCTAGGCAGCATGCAGGGCCACCTGTAGCCAGGACCCAGGCCATACTCCATGTCCTCACCTGAAGCAGGCTGCACCCAAGGAAGCACTGCCTATTGCCTCTCCCTACTTGGTGAGAAGAACTCCGCCCCCGCCAAACGCTCTGTACCAAAGCCAGTGCTGGTAAGAGCTTGGTCTTGTGTCTACTTAATTGAGGACAGACCCACAGCCTAAGATTTTAAACTCAAAAAGACCAAGTGTGATTGTGGAATGTCAACTATAAGCCACCTCAGAGCACTGAGCAGATGGGAAGAGAACTTGGGGTTCTGTGCTTAGGAACTTTTGATAAGAAGGTACTCTCTCCTTTTGGGCTGGCCAGGCCTAAGGAAGATGCAAACAAACATTTCTTGGGTGATGAACATTAAATCATATTACACACTGTAATAATACCTAAAATCTGAGACTCAGGTGGCTTAATTCAACCTACCTAAGTAGCAGTGACATTCCCCTCCCCCACAACAGCAACACCAAGGGATAAACCAATACAAAATCATCACTGTTGTCACAAAGATATGTGCATATGTACACACATTACTATTCAATACACATGTAATTATTCAAATGTAATTTAGTAGATATGACTAATAAAGTGTTTAAAATGTTAAGGTAAAAAAGAAGGTATTAAAGGAAGAGAATCTGCAAGTGCCCGTTCCAGTGTGTTACACAGCACTCCTCCTACCAAGCACATCACAGGTGAGAGCTGTGTTCATGCCCTCAGTAGACAATAGATGTAAGTCCTGAGGATTTTAACTTACCATGCTCTGCGATGATTGCATTATTCGCAGCTGCTTAAGAACAAAGTCTATCTTCTGCTGGGTTGTAAGAGAAGCCAAAAGGGCATTGTGGTTCCTACAGGACAATTTAGCGGTGTCATAAGTCTCCTTGGCAGTAGAAATTTTCAAACACATGTTCACAACCAAATGCCAGCCACTGCCACAGATATTTTCTTTTGTAAAGGATAGAGAGAAAGAAAAAAAAAAACAACAAGTTTTAGAAATCACACAAAACTACTACATTACTGTTCGAATTAATAAAAAACCAAATGATTTTGTGACTTGAATTCTAGGTACTTCCTTAGGATGTAATGAGATTATCAGACACATTACTAAGGACCAAGTACAGAATATGAGAATTTTAAATGCTTTAAAAAGATTAGTCATATTTCCTGGATCTCAAAAATGAGGCCAACCCTCCTGTGTCTTAGAAGAAAACACTTATTTGGTGCCAGTGTTGGATTTTATAAATCTCCTTTTGAAAAACAATTAAGAACAAGACTAAAATTTAAGGGCAGAAAAATAAATATGGATATTGGAAGGCTGGGGTTAAAAACTGCAAGAATAGAAATGAGTTGGTGAATGAACAAGTCTAGTCTTCAAAAGCTGCATTGTTTTCACATCAAGTATAAAATCAAGTGCACAATTATCCCAAAAGTAAGGTGAAAAGATCCTTTTGGGGGGGCACCCCAAAGTGATAGAGCTGTAGCAAAAAGGCAAGCCTGTAATCTGCTACTGTGACTGCCCTAAACCCACCCAAAGAACTGCACAGAAGTTGTGAATACTTCTTGGAAGACAAGGAGCAAAGCAACTTCACCAGAACCAAAGTACCCATCAATAATGCTCATGAACAGTCAGTGAGATCAATGAAAGGTACAGTACCATGGGTCAGGGATCATCTCAGAGCAGATAAACACTTGCTCCTGGAGTGTGGCATCAGTGTCACCGCTTGTTCAAATGTAGATTCTGGGCCCCACCCTAGATTTGTACCAGAATCTGCCTGATAGGAAGATCCCCAGATCCTCAGCTGTGCATGAGAGTTTGAGATGCAATGAGACAAAGAACAAGAAGCCCACTCATACAAGCTGAATCAAGTACTTCCAAAGGACGTTCACAAGGGGCCTGGTGGAACCCAACTGCCCTTAACATGCCTCAGCTGTTGCACGGAGCCACAGAAGTCCCCCTTCCTGGATATCTTGGTTGAGCAAACATATCATACACTTTTAGTTATGACTGGTTGGCCCCAGACCCCCTAACTCATCATCCCGAACCTCAGAAGTGCCATAAATTAAGGTATTCAGGGCTGGAGATCACCCCAGGAGGTGCTGTGGACACAGGCATCTCTCTTGTCCTTCTTGTCAGAAGGTGCAGGCCATCTAATCCCAGTGGTCAATAAGAAGCACTCTTCATTAGGTGCCCAGCAGAATGGCTGATGAGACTACTGCATTATATTCCTGGGTTTGCACAGAAGAGCAGGGAGAAAACAATGGAGTGGGCTCCATGATACAGAGCCAAGCTGTCATTTGATTCTCCAGAGCAGCAGATGATGTTTCATTTTGTTTCAAAAGACACTAGGAGCATACTTAAGAACTGTATTTTTGTTTTAAAAAATAACCACAATATTGGTAAGAGGAAAGGAATAGATAAAATGAGCTTATCCCCCAACCCTGAGACTGCACAGCATCAGAGGCATGTGTGTAAAGTCTTTGGACGCCCCTCACACACACATCAAGGTGCCCCTCTAAGGCCTACCAGGCAGGGCGATGCACTCCTGATTGCGGGGCTCCCACTGGCAGTTCTGGTCCAGGGCACAGCTCCTGCAGCTGGTCTTCTTGTTACAGTAGTACATGGGGTTATCCTTGGGGCAGTTCTCATACTTGGAAATGGAGATCTAGAACACAGTGGACAAGAGCTTTCTTCTTATATGCACAGAAAGAACTCATGGTAAGGAACAGGATACTAAAAATCAAATTAAAGAAGCAAACTGCAAATGGATATATAAATAAGATTTATAGGAAGCTGCACCACAGTGAAAATACTTTAGGGAAAGGTTATGCTGAAGGACATGCCTTTACCCGGCAAGGAAGTCATTCACTCTTAAACACCATGCTTCAACCTGTTCATGTGTAAAATGGGAATGTTGAATGTAATGTTTTTCAAATGCCTTCCAAACAGGCTAAATTTATATTTTATGAACTGTTTTACAGACTGTCAAAGAATGTCTTATAAATTGTCAAAGGCTATAAAAGTTGAGTCATCATCTGTGTTGCCTTCTAACCTACATAAAAAATTACAAATACAGACAGTCCTCGGGTTACGTTGGAGACAACGTACATTGTTTCATGGTTACGACGCCATCTCCCATCTAATCTAATAAAAGAGAAACATGTAAATTGACTGCACCTCTGCTACGCCCCAAGCCACGCCCTCCAGCCAATCAGAGCGACTATATGCAAATTAACCCAACCAAGATAGCGTCTGGCAGCCACGGAGCTGGAGCAAGCAGGAGGCTTGGTTGCCCTGGCGATAGAGGAAGCCAAGCTTCCTGCCTGCCCTGGCTGGCTGTAGCCTCCACTCAAGGCAACAAAGTTTCAATTATAGAAGATAAATAAATCCCAGATACCTGCTTCCAGCCAGCCTCCACTGGGAGCTTGGGTGGCTGGGGGCCGTGGCCAGCCTGCAAACAGCCATCAGCCCCTCACCCAGGATGGCCACACCCTCATGGGTGAGAGTCCCCACTGGGGGGCTTGGCCAGCCTGCAAACAGCCATCAGCCACTCACCCAGTCTGGCCAGGCACCCCAGCGGGACCCCCACCCTGATCCGGAACACCCTTCAGGGCAAACCAGCTGGCCCCCACCCATGCACCAGGCCTCTGTCCTATAGAATAAAAGGGTAATATGCAAATTGACCCTAACAGCAGAGCGACTGGGAATGACTGGTCACTATGACACACATTGACCACCAGGAGGCAGACGCTCAATGCAGGAGCTGCCCCCTGGTGGTCAGTGCACTCCCACAGGGGGAGCTCTGCTCAGCCACAAGCCAAGCTGATGGCTGCCAGTACAGTGGTGGTGGTGGGAGCCTCTCCCGCCTCCTCAGCAGCGCTAAGGATGTCCGACTGCAGCTTAGGCCTGCTCCCCGCTGGCAATTGGACATACCCTGAGGGCTCCCGGGCTGCCAGAGGGATGTCTGACTGCCAGCTTAGGTCCAATCCCCCGGGGAGTGGGCCTAAGCCAGCAGGTGGTCATCCCCCGAGGGGTCCCAGACTGTGAGAGGGCACAGACCAGGCCAAGGGACCCCTCTGAATGCACAAATTTTTGTGCACCGGGCCTCTAGTTTATTTATTAAAAAAAAAAAAAGTTCCATCATTTCAACATATGTACATATGTGCTTTATGTTTTTTATTATTTATTTACCACAAGTAAAGGTCAGGAATTGTTATCTTTCTTTTAAATTTTTTTTACTCTTTCACTTCATTACTGCTATGTATATGCTCCATGTGAGTGACGTAGGTGCTTATGTAGGTGGGTTCCAACTTACGGTGAAAATTGCGTTATGTCGCGCCATAGGAACGGATCTCTGATGTAACCAGAGGACCTACTGTATTAAGCATTAATTATGCTAAGCCAAGATATAACATCTATAATAATAAAAGCATGATATGCTAATTAGACTGGACATCCTCCGGACAACCTTGTAGTCGAAGTTGGGGCTGCAAGGGAAGCCCGGGTCCCAGGTGCCAGAGGGAAGCCAGTGCCGGCAGTGGGGGGGTAGGTAGGGGGAGACCTACTCTTGCACAAATTTCATGCATTGGGCTTCTAGTTAGACAAGAAGATTATACAAAGTATATTATTTCCACAATTCAATGTGGCCACTACATGCCTGACCCCCTTTCAGTCTCAAATCTAACTTGCTTCCAAAACCTTGTACAGGCAGAGCTCACCAAGCCTCGCACCAGCTCTAGTACTTAGTCACAGCCATGCTAGGGAGTGGGGCATACTCAAAACACCACAGTCCTTCCTTCTTCTAAAACACCACACGTCAATCCTGTGACAAGGACCTTTAGAATTAGAATGTACTGGGCATCCCTTCCTAAAAGAAAACTTGAGCAATAATAAAATCCAAGTCTACACTGAAGGTTTCAAAAATAACTCCGGGTGAGTTTTTATAACATTCACATTGTAATCTACACATAACCCCACTCTGGACTTTTCCATCCTCTGAAATCCTTGAGAGACAGCCCCTGACCTGGCCTTCCGTGCAGCTGTGGTTCTTAGGGACACAATAGTCGTTGCACCAGTGGCAGTCATTGGTGTTGGCTGTGCAGCTGTAACAATCCGTGTGTTGGTCACATCTGTCATGGTCAAGAGCTATGAAGACAAGAAAAAGTCATCAACTATGACAGCTCTTCCTTAGAAAAGTCACAGGCCATTATAGCTGCTGTTTAGTACAATCTGAGACTGAGGCAAAAAAATGTAAGAAGTGTCGGGAAGTAAAATGATGAGTGCCACTGGCAGGAAAATATATGTCAGGTTAAAACAGATTTAGAAATAAGTAAACAATGTGAAAAAAACACTATTTGTACCCACTCCCCAACAAGGTACACAGAAAGTGAAAAACAAAGAGAGGCTAATTTACTTTAACAGCAAGATAAAATGGAAGTAGCTGTGGTTCTTTAAATATTTTTCTTCCCAAGAAAAAAATCAACTAGCAATAGAATGAACACAACAGAAAGAGCTTCCCTGAAGCCAAACAAAGTAAGGCAGAAGACCGAACCATTCCTCCCAGCTATAAACACAAGGCTAGTCTGGGCACGGGAAGTAGGCAGCACCACAGAACCCCAAAGGAGGCACTTGGCTGAGCTGCATTTTCTACACATACATGTAAGTCCAAGAGTGTAATTTTGAAAACTTCTAGGCTACTAAAGACTTGCTGCATCGCCTATTGACCCTAAATAGGTCAAGGTCAGCGACAAAAGAGAAGCTGCACAACCATATTGCCTCATCTGTTGAATCACTCATGGACATTGCACATGGTGGAAGCCGTGGATAAGAATAGGTAGGGCCCACCCTCACAAAGACTCCAGCATCCTGCTCCTTAGGTTGTTCTTCCTGCCCTGGTCATCACCCCAAGGACTGAGCCCAAACAGAAAGTAGAGTGAACCAGGGAGGCGACTTTGAGATGAGTTAACATAAAATCAGGTCATATTGAACCACCTAAGGTAAGTGAATATTATTTCCTATAAGCTTTCACCTTTAGTTCGAACTTTAAAAATTGGGTTAAAAAATAACTACATCACTGATTTTATCCCTTTTAGGAGACAGGGACTAACCCTACCAGATTCTGATAATCTCAGTTCTCCAGCACTCACCAGCCCGCAGTGAACCTGGAAGGTTATCTGGATGTTCTTACTGCTGATTTCTGTTCAGCTTTAGAGTGAAAGCTGCCTCTACCCACCATTAACTTTCATGGTAACTCTATATCAACCCTAATGGTTAAGAAATTCAGTCAACATACTTTAAATTAATTGAAGTGAACAAATATTCTGCAGAGACATTTTTCTTACTCTTAATAGGCTTTCTCACATATTACTTTGCATTGTGCTCAATGTCAGAGCACAAGGGTAAAAAGCAGGCAAGATGAAAAAGTTTGGAAAGCACAAGAGGTTGTTCTAGAAGCAGGGATCACTACTCATCATCAGCAACTGTCTGTCATGCTATCACTGCTGTGCCCAACTTGAGAAGCTAGAAAAGAACAGTACTTTGCAAAGACAGCAACTTTACCTCTGTCTACGAGAGTAATAGCTTTTACTGGGTTGGCCCTCTTCTCATCCTTAACCTTAGAACTGCATAACACAATATGGTAGCCACTACCCACATGTAGTTTTTTTGTTGTTGTTGTTAATCCTCACCCGAGGATATTTTTCCATTGATTTTTAGAAAGAGTGGAAGGGAGGGGGAGATATAGAGAGAAACATTGATGTGAGAGACACATTGATTGGTTGCCTCCCACACACACCCTGACCAGGGCTGGGGATCAAGCCTGCAACCAAAGTACGTGCCCCCTTGACCAGAATTAAACCTCCCTTCATTCTGTGGACCAACGCTCTATCCCCTGAGCCAAACTGGCTAGGGTCACATGTAATTTTTAATTTACATTAATTAAAATTAAAATTTCAGTTCTTCGGTCATACCAGTCTCATTTCAAAGTATTTAATAGCCACATGTCACTAGTAGCTACCATATTGAGACAGTGCAGATATAGAACATTTCCATCAACACAAAAAATATCATTGGATTGCATTCCCCCAAACCAATTGCAGCTGGGTTCTGGAATTGGTATACAAAGTCCATGCAAAGCCAAGGAGGTTTTTGTCTCTATGATTTGCAGATAGGTTGTAGGAGCCACATGGCATGCTCCCACCCATTGTAAAGAAGTTTACAAACCAATTTTTCATAAAGCCTTTGCATAAGTTATTATTGAATATTTTTGGATAATAATATGAATCTAAAAAGTGTACATATGCTAAGTGCCTTCATGATTCAGATAAAAGGAGAACTCAAATTAATTTAATTTTAAGAAGAAAAAAAAACATACTTCTTTTGGAAAAACATTCTGATTTTAACTTTTCTTCTTGTGCTTCTGTTGCTAACTCCCAGGAAATACACTGAGATGACCCTGTGTCCCACACACACCGGATGCCAGGTCCTGCTGCTAGACAAGCAGCTTCACTCTGGTGTGCTTCACACCGTTCCGAGGTAAATACCAGGATGTCACTGAGGAGGAGACTATTGAAGCCACCAAACACATACATGGAGCTAAAAGGAAAAACAAAAAAGGGAGAGTAGTTTACTAAAACCTTAAGTAAACAAAGTCATGATAAACTATTTACAATCTTCAGACAAACCTTACATATCAATAGTTCTGTAAGAAATTATTTTTTTCAGGATCTCAAAAAATATTCTTATATCTTTCTCATACCTTTCCCTCTCAATTTCATCCTAGCCTGCCCTACCCAGAATAATTCCAATAATCAACCTACTCTTTGCATAACTATATTAAAAAGTTCTCATGATAACATAGTGACTTTTAACTATAATTCCCTGGAATATTTTACTGTCAGGGTAAGCAAATGTCTTTCAGAGTTAAACACATAATTGTGTATCTGCATGTTCTTAAATATTAAAAATATATATAATTTTAAAAGCATAAAATCTCCTTAATTAAAATTGTGTAATGATTCATAAACCAATAAGAAACAGATAAAAATGCACATGAAAATTTAGTACACAGTAAAAGTGGCATCTTAAATTAGTGTGGACTTTCCAGTAAATGGTATGGAGATAACAAAATAAACATGGAAAAATATAAAATTTCTCTATGGACTCAGGATAAATTCCAAATGGACCAGAGAACCACTTGAAAAAAAAAAACACACACACAAAAAACGAACCCATACATGCACTTTAGAGGTTAGAAGACAATACAGGTGAGCTACTCTATAACAACACCCATGACTTAAAATCCAGAAGGCAACAACAAAAAAATACTGAAAAACTGATTATATAAATTAAAAAGAATTTTGCATAGGAAATACAGCTATAAGCAAAGTAAAAGACAAATGATACACTGTGAAAAATTATTTACAAGCTGTTATAGAAAAAGAATATTCCTAATATAGAGACAGCTTCAGCCAGTTTGCAAGAGAAAAATGTAAATGACCTCAAGCATATGAAAAGATGATTAACTTCAATTATAAGAAAAATGCAAATTAAAATTACAATGAGAAAGCATCTCTCCCCTAAAAAGACAATGACTGTGAGGCAGTAGGGAAACAAGCACTCTCATACGTGGCTGCTAGGCATGCAAATAGGACGAGCCTAAAAAGGGAAATTTGGCAAAATCTAACAAAACTCTGTATTTATCTTTTGAACCTGAAATCACATTTCCAGAAGTCTATCAAAAAGATATAAAAGCAAAATTAAAAAAAGAAATGCACATGAGGCTATTCACTAAAGCAATAACGGTAATAGCAAACACACAAACAACCCAAAATGTCCATCGTCTGGGGATGTGATGTATAAACTGTGGTGCATCCACACAATGAAATAGTAGGTAGCTGTAAAAAGGAATCAGGAGGATTTCTACATACCGCTATAGAGCGATCTCCAAGATATACTGTTATGTGAATTTTAAAAAAGGAAATGCTAAATCTCCAAGATATACTGTTATGTGAATTTTAAAAAAGGAAATGCTAAAGGAAGGAAGGAAGGAAGGAAGGAAGGGCACTTATTTGAGGGAAGAAAGAGCTCAAACACACACACAAATTCATTTTTCTCTTCAAAACAACAACTAAGTTTCTAACACACACACAAATTCATTTTTCTCTTCAAAACAACAACAAAGTTTCTCTTTAACTTATCTTAACAGTCTTAGAAACAATGACCAACCCAGTAGCAAAAGATAAGAGTAGCACTTACATTGTGGTATTTTTTTGAGGGGTGTGGTCTTTTCCCCGCCCCTCAAAAAAAATTTATGACTCTTTAGGAAAAAATCTAATTTCATGTCTGGGGCAAAAAAAGTTTGTGATGAGCCTAGAAGACCTTGGCACACCAGACAAAAAGGAAGACTATTGGTGTACCAAAAAGACTCAGGAGCTAACATGAAGAGATGCTTGCTGGACAAAATTGGGAAATGTTTGAAATTTAATAAGAATAAAAACTAAAATGGATTAAAACAAATTAAATACTTTTAAATCTGTAAGTTCTTAATGATATATGCCACCTTCTCCTCCAAAGAAACTCATTTGTCAACTTTGTAGAATGCTAAAAAATCAGTTCATCATTTTGAAAATTGGTAAATCAAGGGGGGAAAAAAATCAACCCTATGCAGTGATCTTGCCAAAATATTGAAGTGAATCTGACTGAATTAATTTGCAAGAATTTCAAGAGAGAGTCCAATATATTTTTTGAAAACATGGGAGTGCAATAATCAAAACCTAGACTACAGGAAACTCTACATGATAACTCAGTTTATTTTTTTAATATTTTTTTTATTGATTTCAGAGAGAAAGAGAGAGATAGAAACATCAATATGAGAGAGAATCATTGGTTGGCTGCTTCCTGCACACCCCTATTAGGGCCTGGAGCCTGCAACCCAAGCATATGCCCTTGACTGAAATCAAACCCAAGACCCTTCTGTGGCTCTATCCACTGAGCCAAACCAGCTAGGGCCAACCCAGTTTATTTTTAACAAATAAGGGGGGATATGATGAACAGGGAGACTATCAACAGAAACTTAAAATACATTTCATCCAATTGTAATATATGGATCTTATTTGGACCTTCATTTGAACAAATTAAATTTTTAAAAATTATGAGGCAAGAACTTCTGGTCAAGATGACAGTGAGGTAAATGAGGTACTCAAATCTTCTCACAACCACATCAAAATTATAACTAAACTACAGAACAATCATCATTCAGAACCACCTGAAATCTAACTGAATTGAAGTCCTACAACTAGGGATTTAAAGAAGCCACATTGAGACTGGGAGGAAGGGTGGAGTCGTGGAACAAGCCAGGCCCACACCCATGTGGCATTTTAAAATTGGAGGGCTATCTCAACTGCAGAGGTCATCTCTGAGGAGCGAGGAGTCCTGGACCACACCAGGCCTCCCAGTCCAGGCTTCCAGAGTCAGGAAGAAAAGTCTCCATAACTTCTGGCTATACAAAGCAACAGGGTTGTGGCTGAGTGAGACAGAGGGCTGCTGGAGTCCCAGGTAGTTCCTCTTAAAGATCTGTGCAAGGACTTACTCAGACTCACACCCTCTGAGTTCTAATACTAGGGCAGCAGCTTAAAAGGAACCAGGGACTTATAAGGAAGAACTGAAGTGTCTACCATCATGATGAGAGCTGGGGAATGGGGGAGAGGGGCAACTTTCTGCCAGACTACAGTGCTGGCAGAGGCCTTTGTTCCTTTCCTGATACTCAGCCCTACACACTAGTCACTGGCCCTAGTGATTCCCTGAGATCCGTCACACCCAACTTGTGGGCCAACCCAAGATGTTTCCAGTGGCTTTTACATACAAATGGCCTTTCTTACCTCATGCTTTGGACTTTCCTAAAATCTCTCAAACAAGCAGCATCTGGCCTCTGTGTACTCTGTACCTCTTGCTAACTGGCCCCAGGCCTGGCATTAGCAGCAGCTGGCCTTAGTTTGCAGTTTGGCCTCTCATGGGCACCTCCAAGCCCAGTACAAGGAGCAGCCATCTGTACATTGCTCTGTAGCTCATGCCAAGTGGCTCCAGGCAGGGCACAGGCAGTGGCTGACCTTGTACCACCCGGGGGTCACCAGAGTCAGTGCACCTAGGGAACAGCTTGACCATGCCAGATTACAACCCTACCACCTCCATGAGCAACACACTCAAGGGGTGGACTCGGTAAGTGACAAAGCCCCACTAAAGCAATTCTTGTTCCATAGGGTGAACTCCTGCATAGCAGCTCCTCTGCTGTCATCACAGCTGGTCCTAACAGCTGATTGGCCTGGGGGTCAATCCCTCCCAGTGACACCAATAGCAATCAAGGCTCAATTACAACAGGTCAGTGCCCACACAGGGATGCACCTGGAGAGCCCCGCTTAGCTGACTGAGGAGGCTGTGCCACTGGGCTCTACAGGACACCTACTGCATAAGGTCACTCTACCATGTCCGAGAGACCTAGCAGCTCTACTTAATACATAAAAACAAACATATGGAAGCAGCCAAGATGTGGAAACAAAGAAAGAGGTCCCAAATGAAAGAACAGGAGAAGTCTCCAAAAAAGAACTAAAAGAAATGAACATAAGCAAACTACCAGATACATAATTCAAAGCAATGATTATAAGGATGCTCAAGGAACTTAGAACTTCAACAGCATGAAAAAGGAAATAGAAACCATAAAAAAGAACCAATCAAAAATGAAGGATACACTAAGTGATATGAAGAATAATTTTAAGGGAAAGAACAGTAGAGTAGATTAAGTTGAGAATCAATGCAGCAATTTGGAATATAAGGAAGCAAAAAAGACCCAATCAGAACAGCAAAAAGAAAAAAGTATCCAAAAAAATGAAGATAGTGTAAGGAGCCTCTAGGAAAACTTCAAGTGTACCAACATCTGCATCATGGAGGTGCCAGAAGGAGAAGAGAGAATAAGCAAGAAATTGAAAAACTATTTGAAAAAATAATGACAGAAAACTTCCCTAACCTGGTAAAGGAAAAAGACATACAAGTCCTAGAAGCACAAGAGTCCCAAACAAGATGAACCCATATAGGCACATAGCAAGACACATCATAATTAAAATGCCAAAGATTAAAAAAAAGAGAGAGAATCTTAAAAGCAATGAGAAAAAAGCAGTTAGTTACCTATAAGGGAACTCCTATAAAACTGTCAGCTGATTTCTCAACAGAAACTTTGTAGGCCAGAAGGGAGTGGCAAGAAATATTCAAAGTGATGATTATTCAACCCAGTAAAGCTATCATTTAGAATCGAAGGACAGATAAAGAGCCTCCCAGACAAGAATAAGATAAAGGAGTTCATCACCACCAGTATTATATGAAATGTTAAAAAGTTTTCTTTAAGAAGAGAAAAAGAAAAAAGAAGAACAATAAAATGGCAATAAAATACATATCCATTAACAATTGAATCTAAAAAAACAAAATAAACAAACAAGCAGAATAGAAACAGACTCAGAGATAAAGAGAATATTTTGATGGTTGCCAGATGGGTGGGGAGTTAAGGAAGATGGGTGAAAAAGGTGAAGGGCTTAAGAAGTACGAATTGGTTGTTACAGAATAGTCATGGGGTTGTACGGCATAGGAAATATATCAATAATATTCTAATAACTATGTATGGTGTCAGATGGGTATGAGATTTATAGGGATGACCACTTAGTAAGTTATATAAAGTTTTAATCATTGGTGTATACACCTGAAACTAATATAATATTGTATATCAAATGTATTTGAAAAATAAAAAACCATTTCAAAAATAATAAAAAATAATAAAATTAGAAAATAAAATTTATGAGGCAATTGGGAAATATGAACAATGAGTGGTAGTAAATTACTATTCATTTTTTAAAGTGTGATAATTGTATCATGGTTGTATGTTTTTAAAAAGTATCTTTAAAAGATACCAAATCAATCCTCATTATTTGTAGATTCCATATTTATGAATATACCCAGTTGCTAAAATTTATTTCTGACTCCAAAACCACTACTTGCAGATTTGCAGTCACTTGCAGACATACATATACAGAAAAATTTGAGTTGTCCAACATGTACATTTCCAGGTGAGGTCAAACAAGATGATGCTCTTTTCCTGTTTTAGTTCTCATACTATACACAAGTGTCCTTTTGATAGTTTGTTTAGTGCCATGTGTTTTGTTTTGGTTTTTAATATATTTTTACTAGATGCCCAGAGCACAAAATTTGTGCATGGGTAGGGTCCCTAGGCCTGGTCAGCAATCAGAGCCGATCAGGTTCCTTACCTCCCCGCCTCCTCCTTCCCTCGCTCCCTCAGCGCCCCACCACCACCACTGGTCGCCCGCCATGTTCTGCGCCACCCCCTGGTGATCAGCACACATCATAGCAAGCAATTGAACTCACGGTCTCCCGGTCGAACTCCTGAGGGGACACTTTGCATACTAGCCTTTTATATATATAGATTGATTTCAGAGAGAAAGGGAGAGGGATAGAGAGACAGAAACATCAATGATGAGAATTATTGATTGGCTGCCTCCTGCACGCCCCCTACTAAGGAGGATTGGGCCTGCAACCCAGGCATGTGCCCTTGGCCGGAATTGAACCTGGGACCCTTTAGTCCGCAGGCCCACACTCTACCCATGAGCCAAACCGGCTAGGGCTGTCATGTGTTTCTTGCATGTTTGTGCTTTATGTTGGTGATTCTGCTGTTTTAAATGGTCCCAAAGCACTTCATAGTGTTGAAGTGCTGTCCAGTGATGTGGCCTATAGAGAAAATACATGCATTAGATGAGCTTCATTAAAGCATGAGTCATAGTGCTGTTGACTATGAACTCAATGTTAATGAATCAACAATACATATTAAATAAGGTGTGTCGTTAAACAGAAACACACATAAAACAAGATTACAAATTGATTAGTTGATGAAAATGCAAGAAACTTGTAAGAACCTAACCCTGCATTTCCCTAGGTGTAAAAACTCAATGTTCTCTAACTCAGTGTTTGTGGTGACTTTACAGAATATAATTATACCACAAAAAATGATAATCAACTATATTCTGATGAAAGTATATGTCAGGGAGCTTCAAAATAATCTGGAATGGGTTAGGGTTTCAAATTTTCATGATAAAAAGTTTTAACTTTTTTTTGGGGGGGGGGGACCCACAGTACATGATTTATCTGAATTTTACCTAAAATCTCTTTTTCTATTTCAAGACTACATTAAATTGCTAGCACTAATATTAAAATTGGGTCTATTACCTCTTGCATATTAACATGTAATAATGAGTTTAATTTTTTTTAAATATATTTTATTGATTTTTTACAGAGAGGAAGGGAGAGGGATAGAGAGCCAGAAACATTGATGAGAGAGAAACATCGATCAGCTGCCTCCTGCACACTCCCCACTGGGGATGTGCCCGCAACCAAGGTACATGCCCTTGACCAGAGTCGAACCCAGGACCCTTGAGTCCGCAGGCCGACGCTCTATCCACTGAGCCAAACCGGTTCTGGCATGAGTTTAATTTGTTCTTAGTCTAAGGGTAAAAAAAAAAAAATCTAATAGGATCATTCATAGTTTCTAAAAAGAACAGAATCCAAACCATCCTATTCATTTACACATTTTTTCAGAAATTTCTAGTTGACATGTACTATGTATAAAGAAATCTCTGGTTTCTGCTCCTCAGCCTCTAAGAGTCAGTAGAAAGCTCAGCTGTACCTCTCAGCTGCTTCAACTGGATAAGGAAACTCCCACAGGCTAAAGCAGCTCAATTTATCTCTTTGGACTCTATTCATCTCTTATTTTCTTTTTCTTTTTAAATATTTTTATTGATTTCGGAGAGGAAGGAAGAGGGAGAGATAGAAACATCAATGCTGAGAGAGAATCATTGATCGGCTGCCTCCTGCATGCCCCACACTGGGGAACGAGCCCACAATCCAGACCTGTGCTCTGACTGGGAATAGAACCCCGACCTCCTGGTTCCTAGGTTGATGCTCAACCACTGAGCCACACCAGCCGGACGACTCATCTCTTATGTTCTGCTCAGTATTTCTTCATTATCTTGTTAAATCCTTACTGTATACTTTTCAGTTGTCTTTCAATGGGAGACTTCACTGGCTGATGCCAGAAGTGAAAGTCCTTCTTGGGTCCAGTGCCAAGATTTTCAGCCTTTTAAGTCAAGCCAAACTCACCTCTGGAAACATGGTGGTGAGAGTCTCTGGTGGTTTGGAATGCTATGTTTGAACAAGGCTGCAAGCAGCTCAGAAGGTAATGGAGAAGGCCCTAGATATTTTTTAACAGATCCATCAGCAAAGAGTGTAATATAATCCTTACTAGCTTAAACTGTTTAAGCAAAACCATTAGCTGATTACTAAACAATAATGATCTAGAGGCAATTCCTAACAAGTCAGGTTGAAAAATAAAAACAAGAAAAAACAACTAGAAAAATCAGCAAACAGACTCCACAGAATTAGTCTAGGCAAGCCACTAAGCAAACAACAAAAACAACAACAGTTGGTGGTGATGGTGGGGGAATGAGAATCTGTATTTGCTACAACATATTACCAAAAATGTTTAGTTTTCAACCAAATATTACAAGCTATGCAAAGAAACAAAAAATGTGACCCATACAGAGGAAACAAAACAACAATCAATCAAAACTGTCTCGCCCTAGCTGGTTTGGCTCAGTAGATAGAACATAGGCCTGTGGACTGAAGGGCCCCAGGTTCTATTCCAATCAAGGGCACATGCCCGGGTTGCAGGCTCAATCCCCAGCAGGGGGTGTGCAGGAGGCAGCTGATCAATGATTCTCTCTCAGCATTGATGTTTCTATCTCTCTCTCCCTCTCCCTTCCTCACTGAAATCAATAAAAATAAATAAATAAATAATGGCTGAAAACTTCCACAAATTTTAATAAAATGACTAATCTATACACCCATAAAGCTCAACCAACTCCAAGATTGACACAAAAGAGATCCATACTTAAACACATTATAACCAAGTGTCTTTTTTTTTTTTTTTTTTTTGAGAGAGAGAAACATCGATTGGTTGCCTTCTGCATGCACGTGGGAATTGAACCCACAACCTAGGTATGTGTCCTGACCAGTAATGGAACCCACGATCTTTTGGCATATGGGACAATATTCGAATCAACTGAATCACACCAGCCAGGGTGTGGCCTAAAATTGTAAAAGGTGAAGTAAACAACAGTAATAACAGCAGGAACAAAAAATTAACATGATTAGGCTGTTTAACAAATAAAAAATCTTTAAAGTACAGTGTAAGGAACAGTGGAAAGGCCACTCTGAATTGCCCTTATATTACAGAGCCTTCTCGACGGAAGGCTGATAAAGAGTGCTGTTAGTTTGGGCCAGGCATTTTGACCAATGCAATGCAGACTTCACATTATTAGGAACTATAAACTTGTTCTATATGAAGCTTCACAATTTCCCCATCTCTGTTCCCCTACCTGATTCTCCCCTATCTGACTTGCCCTCTCCTTTTTTCAAATCTCCTTACCATTCAGATCTAAGTTCCATGAACAGTAGCAAATGACAGAGGGCATAAGACAGTAATTGCACATAACTTTTGTGGTCCCATGCATTCAGACAACATCAAACATAGCATACTCCTGCATGCTAACAAAAAAACATATCAACAAACACAGCATTAAAAGAAATTCAAATGCACATCAAGTATTTTAAATATAAATCAGGAAATTAATGCCTACATAATCCTGTGAAAAACAAACAAGGTGGGAAAATGCTGAGAATAATATGCAAACCCAATTCCATTTCTTCGTATTTTACTTCATTTTCATTTTAAACCCAAGAGAAAAGGAGCAAGCACTTCTTTTCCAATTACCTGTTGTGTAGGACTGCTGAGTGGCCAAATCTGTTGACATCATGGTGCAGATCAGGTCTGGGAAGCACTGACCAGCGGTCACAAGCTAGGAGCAAGAAAACACATTTCAAATGAGACTGCCATTCATCATCAATAGGAACTGGCATTTTCTCCGGGAAGAAGACTATACAAAAACAATCACATAAAATGTTTCTCTTGCTTTTTCTGAGTCATACCTTCTTTTCTGAGGTAAAATGCAGCAGCAGCAGAATAGCAAGGTATGGAAGAAAGGCAGGACCACGTGGCAATTCTAA
Source organism: Myotis lucifugus (assembly GCF_000147115.1). Classification (NCBI taxonomy): domain Eukaryota; kingdom Metazoa; phylum Chordata; class Mammalia; order Chiroptera; family Vespertilionidae; genus Myotis; species Myotis lucifugus. Next base: position 891,857 of record NW_005871226.1, on the reverse strand, counting down.
TTAGCGAATCCAACATCCCTGACACCCACACCACTCACTCTGTTGCCTATCAATTTCACTCACTAGAATGTTTTTTAACTTAAGCAAATTTTTCAGAACTTATGTAAGTAAAACATATGGGTTCCATAATTATTTTCCACTCTATACTGACTTGCCCAAACAGTAGCTAAAATAGGAAAATACAGGTAGAAAATTAAAACTTAAAAAAAATTCAAACTTTCTTTAAATTTTTAAAAGTCCTTTTGTAGAGCCCTGGCTGGTATTGCTCAATAGGTTGGCGCACGTCCTGTCCACCAAAAGGTAGTGGGTTCAATTCTTGGTCAGGGCACATACCTGGGTTGTGGGTTCAATGATCCCTGGTCAGGGCAGGTACAGGAGGTAACTGATCAATGTTTCTCTCTCACATCAATATTTCTCTCTCTCTCCCTCTCTCTAAAATCAATAAAAAATATATACTCAGGTGAGAAAAATAAAATGAAATAAAATAAAAGTCCTTCCCTAGATCTCTTAGATCTACTAATTTTCCTTTGTTCTGATCCATGCTATCAACTTTTCTTGCTGGTAAACCACACCAAACTCACACGTACTGTCTGCTTCTGAAATACTTAGACATTCACACTCACTAAGCAAAGGTTCTTCTACTCAATCTAGACATTTATTCAACCTTGACAACAACAGCTTTCCTTTCCTTCTCCTACCAGCCCAGACTCTGTGGTCTTCCTCACATGGAGAACAGAGGCTTCCTGCCTACTCACCTTACTTCCTTCCCTAAAACCACAGTGTGGCAAAGACCCTTTCTTCTTAGTGCACTGGCTTTCATCACAGCATTTAAATATGCCCAAACCCTGACCAGTGCAGCTCAGTTGGTTGATTGGTGTCCTGTGTACTGAGGGGCTACAGATTCAATTCCTGTTCAGGGCATGTGGGAGGCAGCCGGTAGATGTTACCCTCTCACATCAATGTTTCTTTCTCCATCACCCTTTCCTTTCCTCTCTCTCTAAAATCAATAATAAAAAGATATTTTTTTAAAAATTAAAAATAAATAAAGATGCCCAAGAAGGTACTCAACTCTCTCCTTCTACCCCTCACAGATAATTTTTTTTAAATTAAAATAGTCAATATTCACTGTGTAGATCTCACCTTATGTTATTTTTTAGCCTCCTGCAATCTGGATTACTCATCCATGTCTAAAGAATCTATCTATATATATAAAAGCCTAAGTGACCGAGCAACCAAATGACCAGTCAACTGGTTGCTATGATGCGCACTGACCACCAGGGGGCAGACACTCAGCGCAGGAGCTGCCTCCTAGTGGTCAATGCACTCCCACAGCAAGAATGCTGCTCAGCTGACCAATGGGCGCCAGACGCAGGGCTCATGACTGGCCGCAGCAGCCGGGAGACCTCAGCGGAGCAGCAGTGAGCCTACTGAGCAGCGGCAGCAGGCCCAGCGGGGCCTGGATGAGCAGGAGCAGAAGGCAGGAATGGCAGGTGGCATTGGACTGCCAGTTTCAGCCCAATCTCCACAGGCTACGCCGAGGGACCCCATCGGTGCACAAATCCACGCACCGGGCCTCTAGTAATAAATAACCTCTGTTGCTAAATCTGAAAGACTCCCCAGGACTTATTTTAATCCCTCTGCAGCCATTGTTAACAGCTCCCTCACAGGATGCCAATCATGCCGCACTTTCCTCCTACTCCTCTGACATGCTTTCCCAGTCTGCATGCTGTTTCTGACTTCTTTATCCATCTATCTGTCCTCTGGCTCTTTGCTCATCCCTGATGACATATGTCCCCTATAGAATTTTATCCTGGAGCTTCCCACTGATCTCGGCATTGCTCCAATCCCACAATCATCTCCAGCTGAACCTTCTCCCAAACTCATCTTACTCACCTTCTCCCAGACCCCGTCGGATAGGATACTTCTATTTCCAGCCTTGTAAAAAGCACCATCTACCCTGGCTCACACTAGATACCTGAGAATCAAGATGCTTTCATCTCTCTCAAAATACACCCCAGGTAATCCTCAAGTTCCCAGGAGTTCTCAAAACCATCTATTTCTTTATCCTCATTGCCACTTTCACAGCCTTAGTTCAAACCCTCAAGACTTCAGCCTTAGAACTTCCATCTTGCCCCTTCCCAACTATTCATCACATGCCACAAAGAGATCTTCCTAAAACACAAATACGATTCTGTCACCTCCTCTGTAAGATTCTTCAAAAAGCCTAAACTCCTCATCATGACATCACAGGTCTTTCAAGATCTGACCAGAGTCTGAAAGCTGCTTGGGTCTCTAGTTCAGTTGAAGCCATTCCTCTCCTATGTGCAGCTATAATACAGCCAAAACTATGTACAGGCCTCAAGTATGGCATGGTCCCTTTTAGCCTCCACCTGAGAAGTCCACCTCACTTCACTTAGCTGATTTTCCAGTGTTCCTCAGGACCTAGCCTAAAGGGCCCCTTCTCAAAAAGGCTTTCCCCAACTATAACCCTTTCCCCTATATGTTAGGAATGTTCATAGGTACTCTCATACATTCATCTTAGAGCAAGTAACACCCTGAATTGCAATTATATTGTATACTCAGTTCTCTACCTCCCACGCTATGAGGCCAAGGGCAATGTAGAAGCTGAGTGGCTGGGTCAGAAATGAACATCCAATGATGATATTTATACAAAAGAATGGCTAGCATTTATTCTGCATGAATAAATACTGCCCTCTTCTGGAATAATGTATTACCACACTAGAATTTTTAAAAGAATGTGAAATTGGTATCTAGGGAACCAACTTAACACAATGCTGGTGGTCAACAACTACATGACACTACATCTGTAGCACAGAGAGCCCAGTTATCCCAACCCATCCTCAAAAATTAACATTCAACTAATTAAAGGAGTAATTTCAAAAAGAATTTAATATAGAAGTCATGTTTTTTAATAGATGTAACATTAGTCAAATTAACATAAAATACTGTTCAGGCCTCTTTCAAATGGCCTGACCATTTTTTTTTTTTTTTTTTGGCCTGACCATTTTTAACTAGCGATATTTTCCATTTCCTTTAAAATGTTACTTATAGACATAAAAGAATCTTGAAGATAAAGAATTTTGGGGAAACTTACCAATGTCATAAGCCATGAAATCTGAAGAAAAGCATTTGGCGCCATGGCTCATGGATGTGTCATTGTGTGTGTTTCCTCCAAACACCAGCATGGTTCCACTCACTATCACAGCTGTGTGCAAGTAACGGAAAAATCGGCTGTCCTTAAGAATGGTCCTTTTGAGATTTAAAAATAATAAATACAAGTTTAGTTTTTTACAATACTTATCACCTATTCATTAATGCAAACATAACCTTTTGTTAGTTTTTTGTTAATCCTCACCCAAAGATATTTTTGCCATTGATTTTTAGAGACAGTGAAAAGGAAGTGGTACCGAGTGTCTGAAAATTGAAAACCATTCAAAAAATACCAAGCATTTTCTTGATCAACCTACTATAAGATTATAGAATACTGCAACAAAATAATACTAGCTACTTTATTACCTTCTGCTTATTTCCCAATTTCTTTGTAACACATAAGAGAATTACCTGCTAGGCCTAAAGAAAACACAGCACATTGCCCTAGCTGGTTTGGCTCAGTGGATAGAGCATTCGCCTGCGGACTGAAGGGTCCTGGGTTTGATTCCAGTCAAGGGCACATGCCTGGGTTGCAGGCTCGATCCCCAGTAGGGGGCGAGCAAGAGGCAGCCGATCAGTGATTCTCTCATCATTGATGTTTCTATCTCTCTCTCCCTCTCCCTTCCTCTCTGAAATCAATAAAAATATGTTTTAAAAAAACATATCGCACATTTTCCTAGAAATTGTCAGAATTCACACCTTAAAACGAAAGCTCAAGAAAAAGCACCTACCACATCTGGGTGTCCACATCGTATCTGTAGAGATCATCTGCGAGCCGGTATTTATTGGCGCTGAAAGCCTTGTAGCCTCCATGAACATAGACTGCTCTGGTCCTGTGGTCATAGACACTGCTATGGCCATAACCCCCTTGGACAAGGGCACCCTGGGTATGTAATATACTCCACGTATTCTTATCTGAAATTGGAAAACAGTTAAAGGCAAATGTTACAGGCTCCTCTTCTCTAATACTTAAAACTACCAAATAGCTTAGGACAGTGGTCGGCAAACTCATTAGTCAACAGAGCCAAATATCAACAGTACGATTGAAATTTCTTTTGAGAGCCAAATTTTTAAACTTAAACTATATAGGTAGGTACATTGTTATTAACTTAATTAGGGTACTCCTAAGCTGGCCTTTGCTAAAAACGTCCTCAATCTGACTGAGGTACGTTCGCTGAGGTCGACCCCTTCCAACTCTCCCATCCACACTCGTCTTGTATACTTGTTTCGTCTCCTTTCCGAAAACTGACTTCTGCGCATGGGCCACGAAGTTTCAATCGCACTGTACGTGCGCGCCCGCACGTGGTATTTTGTGGAAGAGCCGCACTCAAGGGGCCAAAGAGCCACGTGTGGCTCGCAAGCCGCGGTTTGCCGACCACTGGCTTAGGACAAGAGAAGAGATTCTGGGAGACCTGATACATATAATTTTTTTATCATTTTATTTTTAAAGAAAGGCCACATAAAACTAATAAAGTCAGGTGCCAAACTTCAATTTCTTAAATGTTTTAATGTTCTAATACGCCATATTGGAAAAGAATTACATTAAATTTAAGAGTCAGAGTCCCCTCAATTGAACACTTAATTCCCCATGTCAATACACAGATATACTTTATGGGTCTGCTTTCTCAAAATATAAATTATAGCTGGTACTCCTATTCCATCACAACAGATAAAATAAAATTTAACCAAAGGAAAGATTTTTATAATAAGAGGAAATAACACTTCCCTAAATCAGTCTATGAAGAGCTAACCAAATATGTTTTTTCTTCAGAATGTGTTGTTTTGAATTATTTTTATTAATTAATTTATTTTATTTTCAGTTCCTAAAGCATTTAGTGCCGTCTTTGACTCTGTGCCCAATTGACAGTAACAAATATACTGTATACTACATAGCAGCACCATAATCTGAATTTCACTAGTAATACATCAATGTTAACTGCATTTCAAGATAAAGTACTAGGCCAAGGTTAGGTTGAATCTTGTTAAAAAGCCATAATAATTGAAGTTTTAAATTTGACATTCAAAAAAAATCACTGGAAAAATATACCTACCCAAGTCATATTCCTGTATACTGCTTATATACCCATAGAGAGGGCAGTGCCCGAAGATGACCAGCATGACCACCCGGCCCGTCTTCAGCGTGACGATGTGTGCTGAGTGCCCAACCACTGCATACTGCTCCTTGGCTTTTGGAGCCAACAACACCCACGATTCATTGTGAATATGAAACACCCTCAGCTCATTGGTCACATTCCCCGTTGAATCAATTTTCCCTCCGTACATGTAAATTTTATCCTGGGGGGAAAATGCAAACAAAATTCTAAAAACATCGAAAGGATTAAATCTGAGAACAGAAAAAGAGCAGTTCAAAACCTCAATATTATTCTTAGCTTAAAAAGTGTTAGTGAAATGCCACTTTCAGTGAATGTCTAGGAAAAAGATGGCAAAAGAAACAAAATGAAATAAATCATATTCTAGATCTCTAATTTGCCACTTTTCTTGGACTTTCTCAAGCAAAACCTTTTACGGTGATAAAATGACTGGAAAAATAAAGTTGAAAAGTTCCCTCATCCTACCATAAACCACAAAAACAAGGAAATGAAAATGATTACTTAGTTATATTGCAATGTGGCTATTCTTGGCTAACCTTGCTAATATAAGAAACATAAACACTAATCAACATTATATTAATTTTTAACCATCTGGTACCACAATCATAATATCCTAGTACAATTTTAATCCATTGAAATTTCTCGTGTTAAATTTGTTTCAACTTTAACTTCCACTTGTATATTAGCCAATTATAAACCCCTCCAGCCCTAGCCAGTCTGGCTCAGTGGATAGAGCTTAGGCCTGTGGACTGAAGGGTCCCAGGTTTGATTCCAGGCAAGGGCATATGCCCGGGTTGCAGGCTCTGTCCCCAATAGGAGGTGTGCAGGAGGCAGCCGATCAATGATTCTCTCTCATCACTGATGTTCCTATCTCTCTCTCTCTTTCTCCCTTCCTCTCTGAAATCAATAAAAACATATTTTAATATACTACTATATATATAAACCTTTCCAAATAGAAAGTTTTCCCCCAGTTAAAAAAAACGACACTGAAGTCAAAATCATAGAGACAAAAAAGCAGAATGGTACTTATCAGGGGCTAGGGGAGGAAGAAATGAGGACTTAAGTGTTTAATGGGCATAAGTTTCAGTTTTCTTAGATGAAGTTACAGAGATGGATGGTGATGATGGTTGTACATTATGAATGTATTTAATAACACTGAAATTTATACTTAAAAATGGCAAAGATGATAAATTTTATGTGATATGTATTTTACCACAACCAAAAGGTTAGGGGGGAAAACATTAAATAGCTTTTCAACCACATAATATGAAAAAGTCACTATGGAAGAGTTGAGTTTCTAGCTCGGTAGAGTGGAGACATTTTACCTTGTATAATGCTAAGGAATGGCCATATCTAATAACCACATTGTTCACAGAACGGTTCAGTGCAAGCCACTCCCTAGAAGCAAGGTCATACCTACAAAACAAACAGATCATATTTTCACTCAAATGACAGAACAGAATATCTTGTACTCTTTTATTTGTGATAGAATCTAGCTTGGAGATGCTCATTACATCTGACGTGCATATGAATAGGCACCTGGGTGAACAAACCTCATATCTGAGCCTACTATGCATATGAGAACTCAGGAAGGAGGGCTGGTCTGCATAGCCCTGGGACAAGAATGAAAGAAATCTATTGGAAGTTTCTAATGATTCCTGAAAACCTCTTCTACACACAGTCTAAATAACTTGAAGATGGCATTATACTCAAGGAACTTAAACTTTTATTACCATAACCCATCTTTTATTTAATCATGTGAAATTAAAGATAGGTACTCAAAGGGGAATGATCTATCTATATATATAAAACCCTAAGCAACCAGTTGACTGGTTACTATGACGCGTACTGATCACCAGGGGGCAGACGCTCAACACAGAAACTGCCCCCTGGTGGTCAGTGCACTCCCACAGCGGGAGCGCTGCTCAGCTGACCAGCGGGCCAACAGGCACCAGACGCGGGGCTCACCTTTCCCGCCTCCATGGCAGTGCTACTGAGTGGCAGCAGAAGGCGGACTGCTTCACCCACTACTATACCCCTCAGGGATTGTAAGACTGCCAGTTTTGGCCCGCCGAAACTGACAGTCAGACATCCCCTGAGGGGTCCCGATTGCGAGAGGGCACAGGCCAGGCTGAGGGACACCACCGGTGCACAAATCCATGCACCGGGCTTCTAGTAATTAAATAAGAGAAAATTCCTAACTACCTTTTCTTTACCTAATTGATTTTTTAAATTCATATTTTAAGAAAGCTATATCATTATAGTATTTCAATTATAGTATAAATACATTTTATACCAAAAAACTACCAAAAAGATAAATCATCTATACTCCTGCTTTGTAGCTTAGTCACATTCAATATCTTAGAATAGTCACTTTTAGTTTGTCTTCGAGAAAAATACCACTCTACTGGTTTTTATTAAAATCACAATATTCATTATGAAGAATGTAACCAATGGCCCTGGCTGGGTTGCTCAGTTGGTTAAAGCATCATCTCAATATGCCAAAGCTGATGGTTCGATCCCCAGTCAAAAATCTATCTTCCTTCCTCCTTCCTTCTTTCCTTCCTTCTTTCCTTCCTTCCTCTCTCCCTCTATCCCTCCCTCCTTTCCTTTCTCTTTCTTTTCTTTCCTTCCTTTATTCTCTCCCTCCCTCCGTCCCTACCTCTCTCAATCCTTCCCTTCCTCTCCTTCCTGTTTCTCTAAAATCAATAAATAAAAATTTGAAAAAGGTGTAACAAATGCAAAAATATAGAGTTAAAACCTTAAAAAATGATCCCACATTTAATCACCTAAAAGTCAATATCATTAACATTAAGTAAACATCATTCCAGACATTTTTGTATGCATATATACAGATAGAAGAATCGAGTAACAATATGTATTTATAGAAAGGAGATCATGCTATGGATGATATGTTTAATAAATACTATTAATTTTAATATAATTTAATAGAAAAAATCAAAGGGAAAAACAAATGCTATTGTTACACGTTAAAAGTTTATTTTTTGTAAGTTTCCCTAAGTAATCCAAGTTTTTAAAATTATACAAACCATTATTATATGTAAACAATTACCCTTTGAGAAAGCATAGAGGGACCTGGACAGTATTATGCTAAGTGAAATAAGCCAGAGAAAAACAAGTATCACATGATCTCACTTACACAGTATGTGGATTCTAATGAACAAAAAAAACCTGACGAACAAAATAGAGCCAGAGACACTGAAGCATGCAACAAATTAATGCATTTCAGAAGGAAGCGGGTAGTGGATAGACATTAACCAAATAACTTACATGCATATATGCATAACCCATGAACACAGACAATAGTGTAGCGAAGGTCTGGGGAGGAGATGGGTGTGGGGTGGAGGGAAGAAATAAATAGGAGGAAAAAAGGGACATCTGAAATACTTTCAACAATAAAGATAAATTTTTTAAAAAGAAAGTTTTATCACAAAATAACAAAAAAGGAAACAAATATCCACCAATAGAAAATAGATTAATAAATTATAGTATATCTATGTAATAGAATAATTATACAGAATCAAAAATAAATATACTTAGGCAACCTATTAGCAACATAACTCTCAAAACAATGTAAAGCTAAAAAGGCAAACTACAGAATACTATTTCTATAAAGACTAAAAACAGAAACTTTATTAATTCTAAAATATGTTTATATATCAAGTATAAAAATATGTATGTGAACAAATGACACCACAAAATCAGGGTACTAATTGTCTCTGGGATTTTGGAAGGGTATGCAGGGGTCTTTAACTATATTAGCAATGTTTTACTTCCTAACCTGGGTGGTAAATGCATTAATATTCTTTATTTTCCTCTAAACCTTTCCTTTTGTCCTAAGTATTATATACATGATCTGAAACAAATTTAAATGGTGACAGTTATTAAGTATGAAAAGTACATAAATACCACCTATAATTTTATGTATTGTTTGAATATTTTACAATTTAAGTACATGAAAAATTTAGAGGTTGAATTCACTTTAATTTTTAAGTTACATACAATTTAATTTTGGACAAGATCCACTCACTCCCTGTTTGGAAAGTTGAAAACAGCACTCGCATTTCCTCCCATTTCTTCTCCCAATTTTTGTTATATAATTTTTACATTATCCAGGTTATAACATTCATATTCCATTCTATAACTATAATTCAACAGTTATTTAGTACTAGGTCTATATTTTAGCTTGATCAATCTCTTTACAGTCCTCTTACCACAACTTCTCTTTCTTGAATCTTTAATTTTTTATTGGCTGCATTTCACTGTCAAGTAGCCCTTTTCTAGTTGAGCTCATATGTATTCCTTTCTCTAAATTCTTTCATGTTTAAGAAGAGTATCTGCTTGCTAGCTTTACAGCTGAATGACACCTTGGCTGGGTATAATATTCTCGAGCCATCCATTCTTTCCTTCAGAAATTTGCAAATACTGCTCCCTTGAATGCTGGTATTAAATGTTACTATGAAGAAGTCAGAGGCAAGTCTGATTTCTCCCCCTTTAATGTGGTTTACTTTTCTGCTTAGAAGCCTAGAAGTCTCAATCATTGTCATTGTCTCTCCCTGGCTGTCTCCCCCTTCTCACCCTCCCTTTCTTTCCCTATGTATCTTACTCTCACTATATAAAAAAAAAAAAATCCACATTATTACACTTTAGGTAAAAATAACTCAAAACTATCCAGGAAAATGGTTTTACAAAACTGACTGCATAACGCTGCAAGACTTTTGTGGAGTTCTGACCATGCAAGGTGTTTTCTGAGAAGGACTACTTGGCTTCTGTAAACACATTTACACCTACTATTCAAGCCACTGGAATCATTGCTCCCCTTTGCTTACTCAAGCAAGATACTGATACATACAAGTCTTGCAGCTGTCAGTGGTTTAGTTCTACCCATCTGCATAGATCAAGCATGTCAAACTCGCGGGCCCACAACAAATATTTTTGGGGCCCAGCCAATATAAGTGTGTAAAAAACATTTTAATAAAAATTTCGTAACTTAATTTTTACAATATCCTGTTATATATAACTATTAATAATGAACTACAATGTTCGCTAATGACTGATGACTATAATCGTGTTGCATTAATTTCCCTAATGTGCCTTACGCGCAGGCACACCATTTCTCTCCACTAATATGGTAGCAAATATTTTAGCAGCTGATTGCCACATCACTAGTCTTGGACTGACTTGTTTGGTGTGCGCAACAGGAAATATTTTGAGTTTGGAGAACAAGAAATATAGGTTTATTTGTGTTACGGTCATTAATTTGTGCAGTTATTCAGTGTCTGGTAAATTAATGTTCAAGAAAATATTAATTTTTATTAAGATGTTCTATTATTTTATGTTAATGATTACTCATTTATTTCAGCCCTTTATATTCAACATGTCTCTATATAAATAAACCTACGTTTCTATGAAAATTGAAGCTTCTGTCTTTCTGCAGCCCACATAAACTTAAACCTTGTTTATTTGGCCCATGTTAGCCTTTGAATTTGACATGCTTGATGTAGATGCATACCTCTAACCAAGTCTTGTTATCAATGTAACCCATGTGTTTTTGCATGTTTCCTAGCTGTTCTGCGTATTTAATGATACATTTTGGGGGAAATCATAAACTATGCCACCACTGCCATATTCCCAGAACCCCTGAAAGAACAGATGCTAGTTTTTCACAACCTTCATTAATAGAAAATGCCTAGAAAACACTGCGAGGGCACAAAATCAGCAGTGAGTTAAGCGCTGATAAATTTCTCCCAAAAGTCAATCTCCATAGCTAATTCCACCATGACAATATATATCCTCCTTTCAGGATAAGTGGCATGAGACCAGTAAAAAGACCTTGCAGGCTGGGAAGTACTACACAGTGGCCTAATTTCCACAGGTAAACTATAAATTCAAACCATTTGATCTATAGATATGTTGTTAATTAAATGAAGAGATAAAGTAATCCCCTATTTAAAAGAACCTACTGTATGTACCTAAAGCAAAGCACGAGATACAGTATCTGGAAAAGATGAATTATTGCTTATTACAATAAATTCTTTGTGGCTCCCAATTTCAAAAACTAAGGATATGTCAAAAAAGTCTGGGATACTACTACCAAAATATTAACAGAGATTTTCCACCAGATAATAGAATTACTGATGATTTCTTTTCCTTTTGTTTATTTTATAAATTTTTTAAATGGAAAATTAATTTTTTTGCAAAAGTGTTAAAACAACTTACGCTAGAACCATGCTGTAATCTGAGTGGTTAAACATATATCCTCCAACAATCCACATTGTATTTCCATTGACCACAGCTTTGTGAGAGGCTCTGGGGAGCCTTGGGTTAGAATATTCCTCTTGAGTCCAAAATGACTGGTTAGCTGGTACAGGAATTGAACATCCAGGACCTAAGAAAACATAATAAATTAGCTTCATAAAATGCAGCTTTAAAATTACTGCATTTCAAGTTTTAATCTACTAAATGTAACAAATATCTAAAGAATACTCAGTCTTGCCCTTTAGCGTCTAGATATCAGACAAATCACTTTAATTTGTGCTTTTCATTTACTCAAAGCTGGAGACCAACAGTATCTCTCATAAAATTCAACATCACATACTTTTTAATGATGACCTGAAGCAAAGGTTAGGATTTTTTAGTAATAAAATACTTGCTTTAACAGCCCTTGGAGGAAAGAGGACAAAGGGATTATTAGTGCAAATGGAAAAAAACCCCAAAACTTTAGGGCTAAAATGTAAAGACTAGTCCCAGGTATAATAGTACAAATTTCCCATTTCCTAGAAAATCAAGAAGCTCCATTCTTGGAACGTTTGGCTTCTGCTGCACCATCAGTTATTTACCTCCTTGATTTCGCCAAATTGAACAAATAAGGCATTTATAAAAGCACATTTCCTTTCACAATAAAAGTGGTCTGACGAAGGGATAAATGTATAAAGGAAATCACTAAATCAGTATCAGCTAAAGCTTCTTTAATAATTTTTATCTACAGATAAATCCATTAGCTGACCACTTTAGACTTTTACTATATATTGAAAGTTTCTGATGAGACATTATTATTGTCCCATCCCCCAGCTTGGGTCTCTGCTATGTCGTCTTATGGCTGAGACCAAGTTCTCCAACTTTCATGAATGAATTGCAAAGAATTTCAAACTCCTCCCCAATTCTAAAGAGACTACAACCACACATCTATGAATTTCAAAGATTTGTAAGAAGCTCAATAAAGAGATGTGAAAATCTAAACACTACCTGATATTTGAACAACAGAGAAGATAGATACTAGGGATAAAGTCAATTATAAGTTATTAAACTAGAAATATACTGTAAGTTGGAAGAAAAGTGAAAAAAGCACCTACCCTGCCACTCTGAGAAGCAGAAACATCCTCTGACATCACTGGAATTGCAGATGCCTCGATAAGGAAAACCACAGTTATTTACACAGTGAGGAATGTCACATGCTTCACCTTTCCAGTTTTCAGAACATTCACACTGAGCAGTGTTGCTGCTATTGCTGATCTTACATTCTCCTCGGCCTGAGCAATTATTCGGACACATGTCAAAACTATAAAAACAGTGAGAAAAAATTAAATCAAAACAAAGCAACACGTGTAATAATTTAGGAGAACTTCCTCCTACACAAGGTTTAAGAACATCACTGTCTTTCCAGTTCATTCACAAGCAGGGCTGCAGTACTTACCATTCAGCCTAAACAGGGTCACCCAACAAAGCATAGTTTGGGTAAGTAACAAAATCAAATTGACCTTGCTGGATTCTCTTAGGAGATAAGTGAAAGAACTTACAAAGAGAGAAGAAATTCTTGCAAAATGTCCAGGCTTAGCTTCGCAAGGATGGAATGACTACCCTATTCTTGGTAGCCCACAAATGATGAGCATTACAAAATTACCAAATGCATGTGGCAAGTTTGGAAAAGAAAAGGATAAGACAAACTGCAACAATGCACCATCATCCTCATATTTCACTGAGTTTTAAAAAAACTTTAAATGAGAAAATACATTCAAACTGCTTACCGCAATGCCTGTCACACGATAAGCCCTCAATATATGTTAGTCATTATTATTGTTAAAACAAAGTATATAGTCTTTTGAATAAAACTACAAATATTAGACTTAAATATCTTACTTGTAAGTGATATTAAATCCAGTCAAATTATAAGCAGCATCACTAAAAAAATGCAGCAGGGCATAACCTGATGTGGCAACAACCTCAGGGACAGTCTCATTGCCGTCTCTTTCAGGAACAATCAGGCCACTGAAATGAAAATACATTTCTTATCAAGAGAAACACAATCACAGACACATCACATGGTGGCAAACACAAACTCAGAGCTGAAATTCATCCTTATAATTTCAAAAACCACTTCCAGGAAGAGGGGCAACTTCCTGTGATAAATGCATGATACAACCCTATTCTGGTTTCTCTGGGGAATAGATCTGAATCTTTTGCTAGATTCTCCTTTATTCTGGGTTATATTTCTCTTAAGATTTGAAATCAATGGCCCTATTATTCTTTCTTTTAATAAACATTTTTATAATGCTTCTTTGAAAAACTGAGTAAACCTCTAATAATCACAGAAAGTAACAAACTTCATGAGTTGATGAATGTCAAATACTAGCAAAAGATATGAAAAGTAAAAATATAAATAAGTAAGCTTGATAAACAAACACATAATTCCAAATACACCCTGATGTATTTTCTTTGCCTAATTGATACCAGATTACATTTTATAGTTTATTTTACCAATAATATACCATAAGCATTTCCCACATCACTAAAAGTTCCTTCAGAACTTATGGTATCTCAGTCCAGCACACAAAAATATTCATTGGGTGCCTGGAAAGGGAAAGAATTATGTCAAGGTTCTAAATGATGGCTTTAAGGGTCCTGACTCATAATACCAACTTGCTTTCCAGAAGAGACATGCCAACTTGAAGTCCCATCAATAAAGAATGAAAAGAGTCAATCCCACCTCACCCCACCAAGTAGATTACTAGTCCTATTTTAGCTTCACTAATAAGTAAAAGGTGATTTTTAAATTTAGATTCTGAGTTTCTTTTACACTTCCAATATTAACCATTTTTCCTATGTTTACCTGCCTATTGCATAGCTTCATATGCTCAATATCTTTAATTATTGAGGTACTGTCACCACCACCAACACTGCCACCTCATTCTTTAAAAGCCTAAATCCTTACCAGGTCCTATGCAGTCTGTTCCACACACATCACCACCACCTAATGAACAAAAATCTCAACCATTATTCTCTTCCCTTATTCACTTGACCCTAGCCACACTGGCCTCTTTGCTTCATAATTTGCAATACACCCAGAGAAAACACCATACAACACCTGCATCTTAGGTTTTAAAAACTGAAGACTACAGAACAGAATTCCGATTGAAAGTCCACATCTTCTGAATCCTGTGTGGTTTTCTTCTTTATTGGCTGACCTAGCTGCTGCCAGGCTCTCTCCACTCTAGGCCCCCAGCACATTACCACTGGGTTGATTCCTCTATCCAAGTCCTCCAGACCCAACAGCATTTCTCAGCTCCCCATCTTGTGACAGGATTTCCAAATTGTTCTGTTTATCAGTGGTTTAGAGGTTTTGTGTTTCAGGTAAATTTCAATTTTCAAACCTGTATTTTCTCCCTATAATTTTAGAAAATTTATATTCTAATACTATGCCATAGGTTAAATTTTAACACAATCAATGGATTAATCTATACTATCAGTTAACCAACTTTTTTTTTATAGAAACCTAAAATTTCTCCTGTTTTCTGTACATATACTTTGGCTCTTCTCAAAAGTCACCAATTAGAACAATTACAGCCTTCTGCTTATTTATATACTGCTGTTGATTCACATGTCTGCTCATCAAACACCCAGTCCAGGTGAAGCACAGCACTGATTATGCATACCTGCTTGGCTGATGTTCCCACAAGGCTAATGGCAAGCTGATTACAAGTGCCCAGCACATTACAAGACTCCATATATTTGGATTAATGAACTCAGTATCAAGTGAACCCCCAACAAGTACTATCATGATAACATTTATAGGTAGTTTTTACGCTTATGTTAAAATGTGTGGTGCCTCTTACTATAATGCAAGGAATGCTTCAAATTCTGGCATAAAGACATACATGCTCAACACTTAGCAAATGACATTCTAATTCTTAGCATGGCCTATCCACCCTGATCTTTGGCCTCGAAAGTGAATCTTAGAAACTGGTTCTTAGTTCAAAGATATGTTAGAGAGATTTCTAAGCCAAAGGGAGGGAGAAATACAAGGGCACATTAGTCCCCTGGTCTCCTGTGTCCTTGGCAACTCTTGTACTATTTACTCTGTTACTTCCTCACCCACAGGAGACTAGTCCCATGTGAGGAATACAAAAAAATATTTGTTGAATTGATTTCTATTTAAAGTCAAGGAAATAAAATACTTATAGGGGGTGGAGAATCCAGAAAGTGAGTTGTAGATGAAAAACTGACAAATATGACTTCCTAAGGAGATGTGTATTTTAAAAATATATTATTTTATAAATCTTCTATCAAGTTAAAGGAAGAAAAATAGGATGGTTTTCAATTCCTATGTGGTCAAAAAGATAACAACACAGCCAGTTATTGTTAATAAAAACTAAAATGCCAAAACAAATTAGAACATGCCATATATTGGGTGTTAAGCTATTTTAACAATATAGAATACAATTGTTGAAAAAATATTATAATACATAAATGGTATATTCCTCATTCTCCTCAGATATCCACTGTTCATTTTCTGTGTATTCTTCCATAAAATCCCCCTCACCCATAAATACACACACACACACACACACACACACACACACCCCTATATTTGAATTTAACAAATACCTCCTGAAGGCCTATGTAATGAGGAACACAGCAAGGATTAAAATTAACATGATCCCTGATTTAATTTTTTTACAGAAATATTATTATTCAATATATTAATCACAAAACATTTTTAAAATGTAAACTTCACCACCACCAGGAGAAGCAGATGAACAATACTACCATCACGACTGTACAGAGCAGGAAATTAAAAAGAGAAGTCAAGTACTCTGCCCAAAGACTTACCTAATAGTTACAGGAAACCAAGTCAGGCCTCCAGAAATAGTACTATTTCCATGAAATAGTGTGTTAAGGAATAATAAAGGTGAGTCCAGTAAGAATGCAACCTAGGACATATGTTTGAATTCAGAAATCATATGATTAACAACTAATATGAGTGAGCTTACCTAAAGGCAGCAATTAGTGGTGCATAAATTGAGTCCCCATCATAAACATATAAATGGTCCCAACTACACTCTGTAGCAAAATGATTGAAACGGAGTCTCATTATTCTATTTGGCCTGAAAAAAACAAACCAAAAATAATTTATAATAATTATCACTATCAAACATTTAAAAAATATATACCTAGATTTTTAATTTACAGAGAGGAGAAATTAATACTACAGAGTATATCATTATTTGTCAAAGATTCACTTAGTATATACTATCTGCAAGAGACCACTAAACATGCACTGATAAACAAAATAGACATGGTCTGTGCCTCTTTGGGCCTTATAGTCTACACAGGAGCCATTCATTAACAGCCTCTGAACCAACCCATTAGCCCTTCCAGTTCTACACTTCCTTATTCAACCGAAGACTCCACATCATTTCATAATCACACCTGCCAATTCTCTAAACTCACCTGCCCCTCTGACTTTTCATGGAACTACTTGGCAAAAGCCATGGTCTAGAGGAAAACAGTTACCTGCTTTGACTTAGACTGAACCCAAACAAAACTAATCCATGCCAGAGAAAGTCACACCACTGAGAGGGCTGGCTCCAGGATTGGTCACTGCTCACCAACTTCAAATGGTACTTTAATTCTGCCAGCAGTCCTATTACTAACTCTCTCTCCCTCTCCACAACTGGTCCTCTCAATTACTATTTCAAGCCATTCAGTCCCACCCACTTCTCTGCACCAAGACAAAAATCCCTCAAATTCCCATTTTTCAAAACAGATACACCTACCTACTTCTCCTTCCATTTCTCAAATATTTAGCATCTTCCTTATCTGAAACTTCTACATCCACATTTAAATCTCCTTCGGTATCACATATTTTACAAAAACAACAAAACATAAAAAGCTTCAAATCCCAACTCTTCTTCTAGTTATTACCCCACCCATCCCTTTCTCCTCTTAATAGAGTAAAACTCTACAGAAAGCTTTGTTTTCTCCATTTCCTCATATCCCACTTACTCCTTCACTCTCTAACTTGGCTTCAGCTCAAACAGTTCTTGGTATTAGCAACACCATCTAGTTCCCGCGGATGCCTAATTATATGTCTCCAGTCTAGACTTTCCTCTACCTCACACTTATCTATCTAACATCTCTAAACAAACTAAGTAAATACATAAATAAGTTAACTCAGCTGGTGATAAATACTGTGAAGAAATTGAAGGAATTATGTTATGGTAGTATACCAGGTGGTGGGGAAATACCCCAGAAAGCTTTGAAGGAGATTAGAATGACAAGAGATAAGCCATATGAAAAGCTTAGGAACAATGTTTCACGCAGAGGAAACAGCACTGTCTTAAAGACTCAGGAAGAAAGAAGTTGATGTGTAAGAACAATATGAAGAAAATCAGCATATCTGAAACAGTAAATCAGGGAACCTCATGAGATAAGAAGAGGTAAGCAAGGGGCAAACGCAAAAATCAAAAGGCCAATTTCAAGGCTATTACAGGGGCCGAGGAAAATGAGGGTGGTGGTTTTTATAATAATTTCAGAGATGAATATGAAAAGGAGAATGTAGAAGGATTTGGGAGATATTCTAGAAGGAAAATGGACAGAACTTACTGATAGGCTGAATATGGGAATAAGAGGAAAAAGAAATTATTTTTTGCTTAGGCTGAGGAGGAACAACCACTGAGATCCCATGCTGAGCAATGGTAGAGAAGGACACCAGATGGGAGTGGACTGACAGAAAGGGCAAGGGCAGACAATAGAGCACAAGTTCTCAAAGTGTGGTCCACAGTACACCAAGGGTCCTGAGACCCTTTTAGGGGCCCAAAAGGTCAAGACTATGTACATAATAATTAATACTAAGCTATCATGTACCTTATCATCATGTTGGCATTTACTAATGGTACAAGAGCAAATGGTGGGTAAAACTGCTGACACCTTGGAATCTAACAAGACGGTAGCACCAAACTGTACTAGTAATCACTGTTATGCTTCACCATCACTCCCTCACAGAAAGAAAAAAAGAAATGACAGCTTCATTTAAGCATAGCTTTATTACATGGTAGAAACTATGAATTTTATTAATAGTACACATCTTTTTAATATTATGCATGACAAGGTGGGAAGTATGCATAAAGCACTTCTGCTACCTAACAAAGTACAATGGTTTCAAGGAAAAGCACTTTTGAAATTGTTTTGAGTTGTGAGCTGAACTAGTTGCCTTTCTTTTAGAACACCATTTACCATTTTTACTTGAAAGTCAGACTTGGATATATGGCAGATATTTTCTTGAAAATGAACAAAGTAAAACTGTCACTTCAAAGAAAACAATTGGCAGTATTTGGTGCCAAAGATAAAATACAAGCTTTCAAGCAATAATTAAAGCTTTGGAAGATTGATATCTGCCACCTAGATACAACTTCCCAATATTTAAAACTTTCTGATGAGATTGATGGTGATATAATTAATGTGATTTTTTAATTGATTTGAGAGAGAGAAAAACATCGATTTTTATTGTTCTACCCATTTATGCATTCACTGGTTGATTCTTTTATGTGCCCTAACCAGGAATATAATCTGCAACCTTAGGTATCAGGACAATGCTCTAACCACCTGAGCTACCTGGCCACAGCCCAATGTGAGTTTTAAAAAATATTATATAATGAAATATATCAACATTTGGGATATCTGCATAATTCAGTGAGCCAATATTTTCCAAATGACCACATATCATGTTATAAAACCATGCACAGGTTAAAGATCCATTCAAAGTACAAGAAAACTAATTACTTTTAATTTAACAAATTCCTAAACTTCATTCACATTGTTTCATATTCCACATTGCAATTTACTTTTAAGAAACTACCACTTGTCAAAGACTACCATCCACAATTCTTTAAAAGCACTATAAAAAACCCTTTCCTTTTCCCACTTCATATTCAAGTGAAGCCTAATTTTCTTCACATACTTCACCATCGTAACATTGAAACAAAGTGAATGCAGGCCCGGCTGGCGTGACTCAGTGGATGAGCATCTACCTAAGAACCAGGAGGTCATGGTTCAATTCCTGGTCAGTGCATATGCCCAGGTTGCAGACTCTGTTCTGAGCAGGGGATGTGCAAGAAGCAGCCAATCAATGATTCTCTCTCTCACCATTGATGTTTCTATCTCTCTCCCTCTCCCTTCCTCTCTGAAATCAATAAAAATGTATTTTTTTAAAGTGAATGCAGAAAAAATGATAATCTAGCTGTCTTCTATTAATCCAGGGAAGAGATTTACAAAAATGTAAAGCAATGCCATTCTTTTATTAACTTTATAAATACAGGGCTTCTTTTTTCATAAAAATATGCCATTAATGCTAACGCATAGTGGGTTTATTAGTTATTTTTAAACTGAATTAAATAGTATTTCCTAGTTTTAATTTTTAATATGGTAAAAACAGGTATAACCCACAAAAACAAAGGTTATTTAGAATTCTATAAATTTAAGAGTGTAATGAGGTCCTGAAACCAAAAAGTTTGAGAAACACTGCTTTAAAGGTTTGCTGAAGGTAAGAAAAAGAAGGTAACAGCTGGAGAGGCATGGGAGCAAAGAGAAGGAGCTGTTTGGCCAATAACAGTTATTCTAACTTTCATCCCCACAATAAAAATATGTATTTATAAAAATGACACAATATTATGATTTTCTAATGCTTTAAGCACATCACTTAAAATACTCCATTTTTTTAAACTAATACAATTGAAAATATACAAAATTATGGTGTGTACAATTCATCTACAGCATTAAATCATCACAAGAAGGTTTTTTTTAAGTAAAAATAAAGATTAAGAAAAATAAAATTTACTTATAAAATAAGAAATTATCGAATAAAAATATTTTAAGTACTTTATGCTACAGTTTGTTAATTTTACTTGTAGGAAAAGCAATGCCACACTGAGCTCTATCCTAAAAAAAAAAAAAAATCAATTAGCCATTATTACTTACTGTCCTTCAATGAGCCATGTGCACTTCGTTTTATATTTATAATTTCCAGGTCCATCTGTTACAAACCCAGAAGATCCAGTTAATCTGTAATTTAAAGAAAAAAAAAACTTAAGTCCATCAAGATTTTATATATTAATAATATATTTCTTAATTCTCAATACAATCCAAATTAAGCAAAGTGAGATGCATACTATATAACCAGAAGAAAATAACTGCATAGTTATATTCAGATTACACAAATATAGATAAAACAAATATATACATTTAAGAAGATACACATATATTAAAATCAAGACAAATAAACAAAAATCATATCTAAATCTTTCCAGATAAGATGGAGAAAATCATACATTATACCATAAAAACAGCCACAAAAACTTATTTATAAATATGAGCTGGTATTTTTAAAAAATAAGATCACACAGCCCTGGCTGGTATGCTCAATGGTTAGAGTGTTGGCCAGTGCACAGAGGTTCGATTCCTGCCCTGGTAGGGTTACAAGAGGGAGGCAACCAATCACTGTCTCTCTCAAATCAGTGTTCCTCTCTCTTTGCTTCTCTCTCTCACCCCTCCCTCCACTTTTTCTAGAAAAAAAAATCAATGGAAAAAATATCCTCGGGTGAGGATTGACCAAAAAAAATTTCACAGTAACAGTTATAAGTTTTTAATACAATAACACTATAGTCAGCATAACTGTGATGGGCAAACACATCAAGCCACAACTCACAACAGATCCACCATAGCCATTTAAGCTGCTGCTTCTGAAGTGGCAATCTATAACCAAACCTTTGAACAGTGTACATCAGCACCTGTCTTCCCACACTCGTGCCAAGCCTGAAGTTTGGCAATATTTTGAGATCTTGCCAATATGGTAGGCATATCCTACTATTTAATTAATGTTTTGACTGGTATTAGCCCTAACGTTTGAATCTTCTCATCGTTTGTTCATTTGTATTTCTCCCTTTGTGAATTTAGATTCCATATTCTTTGCCTACTTTTCGACCAAGTGGTCTTTTCAAATTAATATTTAGGAGCTCTTTTTATATTAAGGAGCTCCCATTTGTATGTTATATATACTATAAATATATTTTCTCACTTTCCTTTTTTCTTTATACTTTGTTTCTAGTATATTGTGTTATATAGAAATTTTTATTATTTAAGAAGGATGCTATTTCCTTTCTCACTGCTGTTTCCAGGTCATTTTTTCCTCCGTCTTCCACCAACAATGTCAGTCTCTCTGAAACAGACGCTCTTTTGGATCAGTCTCCCTCACTTTTTTAGATATCTACTGAGATCCCAATTACATTTCACCCACTGAAGACATTAGCATCTAGTTCACTGCCTTTCACTCAACTACTTCAACATCCGAGATGTTCCATCCAAAACCCAGACTCTCCACTTCATAATTTCAACATCAGAATCTTTCTCCATCCCACTTTAGTTACTCATTCTTCTAGGTCTTGTCATTACCAGTAACAGCACAACCACCAAAATGCTCATTTTAGGTGTCCTGTACTCCTATACTAGTACCATCTCTTCTCTCTCTGGTTCATTTAGCTTTCTTCTCCCTTCCCAGTGAGTCATCAGTCCCATGGGGACCTCCAATCCACTAAACCAACTCTCCTCCATGTTCATCCCCATTAACCACACATTTCACTTTCCCACTTCCCTAGTTAAGATCCCATGAGCTATCACAACTATAATGCCCTGAAAATCTCTTGACTTCTTTGCCCTTCTCTCCCTCTGCTATAAACTGACACAAATGTCTCCATGTTTTACTCCCCAACGTCTATTCACCCCCAAAATGTTAGTGTGAGCCAATCATGGTTTCCTGTGCCCTCTGTCAATAATTGATTGGCAAAGGGAAGCAATCCAGAGCATATAAGGCATTTCCATGATCATCAAGAACCTAATATTCTTCTATCTTGTTTTGTCATCTTTAAATATGTGGCTTCCACCTCATAATCCAAGATGCTGCTCAAACTCCAGCTATTATTCCCATAGTCTACCCAGCAAGGAGGAGGAAAAGAAAACAAGGCACATATCGCCTCCAAGTCAAACATGACAGCACAACTTAACCATCAGCCAAAAGTTAGACAAATCTAAATGTAGAGGCTGAGATATGTAGCCATTACCCCAGATTACCATGCACCCAATGAAAACCAGGACTTTCTATACTAGAGAAGTGGAGAAAGGCTATGAAGGCTCATTATTAGTCTTTGTCACAACATGTAACCTAATATTTAAATGTGAGGGGATGTCTGATGAAGGACTTCTGGAAAATATTTTCTGATTCTTAAAGACAGTATGTAGACTGAGAGATGCGCCACCTAGATCTCCCCTTCAAGGAAGGACTTGCTGCCAGCTGCAGCAGGGAGTCTGGTCATCACACAGCCTCCAGCTGCCAGTCCTTCAGGAGCTGCCTTCCCAGGGCAGCCCACACCAGAGTAGATATAAAGGCTGAGCATTTCAATCCAACATGGAACTCTGACAAGCAATCCTTGCTCCAGAGCTTCCCTTGGCCAGGCTTGCAATAAAGCTCTTCTTTTGCCCAGTTCTGCTTTCAGCCCCTTCCTCTCACAGTTATAACCAAGTTGTACCCCAAACTCCATCTCAGCAAACGTTTCCAAGAAATCCTACAACAGACACCCAGAGAGACCATACTTCTCCCTCTGGACTCTGCTATAGTGGATTTTACAGCTAGAAGTACTGCAGCCTGAACACAAAGCCAACACCAATGATGACAAATCAAAGGAAGGCAAAGGTCCCTGAAGAGCAATACCAACGAACCACAGAGTCCACCCCAGTTTTATTGGTAATTAAATTTCCCACTGGTTACTGCTTTAGAGAGAGATCTCAAAAGGGAGAGAGAGAGCGTGCATGCATGCACTGCCTTAATTCTTTGTTTTAGGTTCTCCTACCTCAAAAAGTTTATGGCTTTCTACTATGCTTGTTTTACTCTTAAGAGTTTCTATGGCCTTCACATAGACATGCTCAGGTATTTGCAAATCAGCATCACTTTTAGAAAAGAAATAGGCCACTTTTACTTTAAATATTTACTTAGTATCTTTAAACATTTACATAATTTTACAGATAATAGATATAATCACAGGCTTTTTTGGTCAACTAAAAAACAATTCTTTCCTCGTTCTCCCACCTACCCCCCACCAAGATAAATTTAACCACTAGCAAGCATTCTTTTTTTTTTTTAATATATTTTATTGATTTTTTAACAGAGAGGAAGGGAGAGAGATAGAGAGTTAGAAACATCGATGAGAGAGAAACATCGACCAGCTGCCTCCTGCACATTTACATAATTTTACAGATAATAGATATAATCACAGGCTTTTTTGGTCAACTAAAAAACAATTCTTTCCTCGTTCTCCCACCTACCCCCCACCAAGATAAACATTTAACCACTAGCAAGCATTCTTAACTATTTTTCTTCATGCTCATGAGCCCATGATGTATGCATGGTTCTCTTACATAATTTTTTATTACAGAAATTAATTATTATAGAAACTTTTTTGAATCTTTGTTCTCTCACTGAACAAAACTTTGTGGGACTCTATCCAACTATCAGGTCTAACTCATTCTTTTTCACGTAGCATAATATTCCAACCTATAGAGATACCTTTTTTTTTTTCTGACCTTCTACTAACACTCATTCTGTTTTCAATTGCTTGGCATTATATACATTGCTGCAATAAATATCCCTATACATATGGCCTTACTTCTGCTTTTATTTCTAAAAATAGACTCTTAGGAGGTTTACTGGGCCAAAAAGAATATGAATTTTAATTGTTAAGCAGGCTGCCAAATTATTTTCCCAAAGGCTGTAACAATTCATATTTTCACCTGCAATATATGAAAACATTCTATTCTCCACATTTCCTCTGTATTAGGTATTGTTTCTTTTAAATTTTATCAGTTTTTAATTTGAAATTCCCTGTGTTCTAGTGAATGACCAACAAGTGGTTACTGAAAATTCAGAAAGAGTTGAAAGGGGAAGGCCAGGAATAGCAACCTAAAATTTCAGGTCAAGTTTTATAGTATAATTAGAGATCTTGGTATGGAAACTGGTACTACCTGTACCCTACTTCAGCAGCAGTCACACAAAGGCATCAAATTGAAACATAAAGACATATGGACAATATAAGAACAGAAATATAAGGAATTAATGCCTTGCTACTACCAATTTCCCAATTTGAATATATGCTGAGGGTATTTCTACAATGAAAATGAATAGAGAGAAAAAGGGAAATCCTCCATAGAAGGCAGGTTTCAAAGGAGTCATCTTATTAACTATTTCTTTCTAATTTATTTGTATTATTTCCAGACAATATGGTCTGTAAAATCTCAACTTTTCTCATCTGTTCAGACTTTCTATATGACCTTGGACATTAATAAACTTTGACCAAAGTTCCTTGGATATTAAAAAAAAAAAACCAGCCTATTGTAGGAATGTGAAATACTATTTATATCTGCACATATAATTAAGTTTATTGAATGCACTATTCAATTCCTTTATATTCTTTTTTTTAAAATATATTTTATTGATTTTTACAGAGAGGAAGGGAGAGGGATAGAGAATCAGAAACATCGATGAGAGAGAAACATTGATCAGCTGCCTCCAGCACACCCCCAACTGGGGATGTGCCCACAACCAAGGTACATGCCCTTGACCGGAATCGAACCTGGGACCCTTCAGTCCACAGGCCGATGACTCTCTATCCACTGAGCCAAACTGGTTAGGGCCAATTCCTTTATATTCTTACTTAATTTTTTCTACATTTAAATCTAACTCTGAGACATGTATGTTGAAATCAACTGCTTCACTAATGACATTTCTCAAATTTTGCTTTATGTATTTAGCTATTAAGCCAAACCAGCTTATGACAGTAAGATCTTCATAAATTATGCCTTTTAAAAAAATGTTTTTTATTGATTTCAGAGAGAGGAAAGGAGAGGAAGATAGAAACATCAATGATGACAGAGAATCATTAACTGACACCCTCCCGCCCCCCAATGGGAATCCAGCCAGCAATTCAGACATGTGCCCTGACCAGGAATTAAACTGTGACCTCCTGGTTCATGGGTCAACGCTCAACGAATGAGCCACACCAGCTGGGCAAATTATGCCTTTTATGGTAACAATCCATTAACCTAGTTTGATGCTCAAATTCCACCTTGTCTATTATTATAATTACTAGAATAAACATATCTTCCTGTGATTTTTCCTATGTCTGCAGGATCTATACTGATGCCCCCCGCTTTGTCATTGATATCGGTAATTTTTTCTCTTTATCAATCTCTCCATCAGCTTACCAATATTCTTTTCTAACTATTATCTTTATCAATTCTCTATAACAGCTCACTGCTAAACAAATGCTGAACACTGTTTTCACTTTTCACCTTTTTTCATAAAAGCAAAAATCCTCTTTGGATTTCTTTTGGTTAGCAAAAACAGGTACAAATGTAAGTCTTTTGTAAAAGTGAAATGGCGAAACATGAACTTTTGAAAAGTGGGGGATACCTATATCATGGTTAAATTTACTGAAGAAAATTGCCCCTAAGATTTAAGTCTCTTAAAACTATCACTATTCTGCCCTAACCGGTTTGGCTCAGTGGATAGAGCGCCGACCTGCAGACTGAGGGGTCCCAGGTTCGATTCCGGTCAAGGGCATGTACCTTGGTTGCGGACACATCCCCAGTAGGGGGTGTGCAGGAGGCAGCTGATGGATGTTTCTCTCTCATCGATGTTTCTAACTCTCTATCCCTCTCCCTTCCTCTCTGTAAAAAATCAATAAAATATAATTTTTAAAAAACTATCACTATTCTTAGAAAACACATGCTAAAGTATTTTAAAGAGTCAAGGGTCATGATATATATATATATAGCTTATTCTCAAATGGTTTGAGTAAAAAAAAACTATAGGGGAGGCGGCAAGGAGAACATGCAAATGACATTTTCATCTCTTCCTCTCTGTGCTCTGTCCAGGTATTTTTTCAGACATATCTTACAATTCACTGATTCTCTCTTTATCTGTGTCTAAAGTTCTCAAAATCAGTTACCGTTTTTTCAATTTCCATTAATTCTTTTTTAAATTTTCTAATTCTCTGCTGAAATTCATCTTGTCATTTAAATTCTTAAAGCCCTAGCTGGTTTGGCTCAGTGGATAGAGCGCCAGCCTGCGGACTGAAGGGTCCCGGGTTCGATTCCAGTCAAGGGCACATGCCCAGGTTGCGGGCTCCAACCCCAGTAGGGGGTGTGCAGGAGGCAGCCAATCAATGATTCTCTCTTATCATTGATGTTTCTATCTCTCTCTCTCCCTCTCCCTTCCTCTCTGAAATCAATAAAAATATATTTTAAAAAAATAAATTCTTAAAGATATTACTCATTTATTTCAGTCTGTTTCTAATCATTCTAATTGCTGACTCTCCTGTGTGCATGTGTCTTCACCAATGTCTTTTTTCTGTTCCAAGATCCAAACCAGAATTACACTGCATTGATTTGTCATGTCTTCTTAATCCCTGATCCTTTTTAAAAACTTAAATTTTAGTTGAGGTAACAGATTCACATGTAGTTATAAGAAAGTATACAGAGTGATTCCTTGTACACATTGACTAGTTTCCCCAAATGGTAACATTTTTCAAAATTACAATATATCACAACCAGAATACTGACACTGATAAATCAATCTTATTCAGATTTCACAATTCTATTTATATTCGTGCGTGTGTGTGTGTGTGTGTGTGTGTAAGTTTATACAATTTGGTTCATGTATGCACCACCACAGTCAATATAATGAACAGTTTCAACACTACAAGGATTTCTCATATTGCCCCTTTATAACCACTCAGACCTCTCTGCCACATTTCCCCTAAGCACTCCCCATCCATAACCCCTGGCAATATTTAATCTGTCAATTTTATATTTAGCAATGTCCCTCTTTGTGACTGGTTATTTTCTCTGCTCTAAAGTCCAATTTATCAAATACTAATATAGCCAATTCCTACCTTTAAAAAAATGTTTTCATGGTACAGTTTTTCCATTCTTTTGCTTTCTACCTACCTACATTGTGGAATCTGAACTGACTTTCCTATAAGCTGCATATAATTGGGTCACATTTTTTTATCCACTCTACATTTAGATTTAAGGTAATTATTATTAAATTTATGGTATTTATTGATATGTTAAGGCTTAAGTCTGCTGCTCTATTACTTCTTTTATATGTTTCCCTGGTTCTCATTCTTCTGTTTCCCTCTTTTTGCCTTCCTATGGGGGGAGGGTACTTGAACATTTTTAAAGATTCCATCTTATTTATATTGTTTTTATCTTTTGTCCAGTTTTCTTAATGGTTACCCTAGGTATCAGAATATACCTGTGTAACTTATAACAATCTACTGGTAATGGTATTTTACCACTTTAAGTGGAGTGTGGAAACCTCATTTTCATTAAGGTGCTTTATCTTCACTATTTTCTAGTTTTTTTAATTTATTGATTTTTAAAGAGAAAGAGGAAGGGAAAGAGGGAAACATTGATTTTTCCTGTTCTACCCATTTATGCATTCATTGGTTGATTCTTGTATGTGCCCTGACTGGGATTGAACCTACAACCTGGCCCTATTGGGATGCTCTAACCAACTGAGCTACCCGACCAAGGCTATCTTCACTATTTTAAATATCATATTTAGTATTAGATGGTTTTATATTTTTTATTCAATCATCATGATCTGATTGCTAAAACTCAGGAGGGAAAACATTCCATTATTGTATGTATCAATATATCTGTTCTCTCCATTATTCCTTCTTTTCTGATGCTCCAAGATGCATTCCTTTATCATTTCTTATCTGTTTAAAGAACTTGCATTAACCATTCTTTAAGGGTAGATCTACTAGCAACAAATTTTTAGTTTTCCATCATCTGAGAATGTTTTTATTTCCTTTTAATACCCGAGGGACAGTTTTGCTGGATACAGAATTAACAATTGATAATTCTTTTATTTCAGCATATAAAAAAATATTGTGCCACTTCCTCTGGTCCCCTGGTTTCAGATAAGACATTTGTTATTTGAATTGGTATTCCCTATAGGTAATGCACCATTTCTCTCTGGCTGCTTTCAAGACTCTTTCTTTGCCTTTAGTTTCTGGGCTCTATTTTGTTCCACTGATCTGTTTATTATTTCACCAGTACCATACGGTCCTGATCACTATAGCTCTATAGTAAGTGTTGAAGTCGTGTCAGTCCTCCAACTTCGTTCTTCACCTTCAATATTGTGTTTCCTAGTCTGAGTTTTTGCCTCTCCCTATAATCTTTAGAATCAATTTATCACTATCCACAAAACAAGTTGCTGAGATTATATTTCATTTATGGATCAAGTTGGGAAGAAACAACATCTTGACAATATTGTGTTTTCCTATCCATGAACAGGGAATATCTCTCCATTTATTCAGTTCTTTGATTTTGTTCATCAGCTTTGTTACTGTTTTTAACTATATTTGTATTGATTTCAAAGAGGAAGGGAGAGGGAGAGAAAGACATCAATGATGAGAGAGAATCATTGATTGGCTGCCTCCTGCATGCCCCCCACAGGGGATCCAGCCCACAACCCGGGCATGTACCCTGATGGGAATCAAACCTGGGACCCTTCAGTCCGCAGGCTGATGCTCTCTCTATCCACTAAGCCAAACCGGTTTTAGTTTTCCTCATATAGATCTTGTTCATATTTTGTTACACCTATACCTACGTATTTCATTTTTGGGGGTGCTAATATAAATGGTACTGTGCTTTTAATTCAAATTCTACTTCTTCGTTGCTTGTATATAGGAATGCAACAAATTTATATATATTAACCTTGCATCTGTGCCTTATATCTGTATCTGTAGGTTTGTTCTTTTGTCAATTTGGTAAATTTTCAGGCACAGTTTCTTTGAAATACTCAATTTCTCCTTTCCTTCTGGGACTGCAATTATATAAATTTTAGAACTTTTGTTCTAAAATAGAATTGAACCTCCTGGTTCATAGGTTGACACTCAACCACTGAGCCACACTGGCCGGGCCTCAGATATTATTTTTCTATTGTTTTTTTCTCTGTTGTTTGTATTGGGTAAATTCTATTGTTCTGTTCTCAAATTTACTGATTCTATCCTCTGTTATCCTCTACTATTGAACCCATATAGTGAGTTCGATTGTGGTTTTCAATTTTAAAATTTCCATTTGGTTCTTTCTAATTTCATTACTAACAGGGATCTAAATAATTTTATTTCATTCACTGCTGAAATTTTTTATTTAAGATAATGTGTAATTGATTTTGAAGCATTTTTATGATACCTACTTTAAAATTCTTGTCAGAAAAATTCCAATACCTAATTCATCTTGTGTTGGTGTCATTTGTTTTTTTCTTATTCAAGTTGCCGTTTCCTTTGCTATTGTTATGACAAGTGATTTTCTACCTCTTAAACATTTTTCTACTATGTTAGAAGTCACTAACATAGGGTCTTATTTAGTTTTTTATTTTAACAGGTAGTCACCTGTTTAGTTTTAGCATGTGGATCTTGGGCTCCTTTTCTGGTCTATTCATGGCAGATTAATTTCAGAGCCTTTGTGGCATTATTTGGCCTGCTTTGTTTATCTGGGTGCCACTGGGCTCCCACTGGTCCCTGCTGCTTGAGGAAGTAAAATAAGTTTCCCCAAGCCAGGCTGCCAGGTAGCTCTTGGTGGGGAAGGGGTGTGACAGCCCCAGTGTCTCTAAGTGGGAAAGGCAAGTCTTGAGCACATAGAGACAAAGAAGCTTCCCAGAACGTATTACTTACTATAGCTGAGTCCCTCTTGTCTGCCCCTGTGTCTCTGGGTATCTTCTCTGAGAAGATGATCAGGCCCACAAGGCCAAAGACACTTTCCCAGACTAGGCCACTTTTAGCTGTATCCTTTTTGCAGGTAGTGCCTCCTGGTATCTTTGGGAGGGGGAGGAGAGTTGCAAGTCCTCAAGTACTAAAACACTTCTCACACTGGAATGCCTGCTGTAGCTCTTGAGTCAGTTCTGCCTGCTTGCCTTGGTATCTCTCAGTGGAAAAGAGAAGTCTCAAGACAGGGGGACTTCTTCTTGGAACATATTCAATGGAACTCCCAATTGATCATCATTGATGATGTTGACAGGCTTGCATGAGCTTTCAGATGGACTCCCATTTGATTCAGGGGAGGAATGAGCCCATCTGGATGCTAGTTCGGAAAGTCAGGAACTGGTTTAGGTGGCCTTCTTCTGTTCAGTGGGGGGATGCAAGATGTCCTATGACTATGTTGTTCTTCCAGTCCTATGATCCCAAACCAGCTTACCTTCTTCTTACAACCTTTCAGAGTTCTCCTTTGGTTGTCTTCTGCACCAATTCCAGTATTTACACTTTTTAGACTTAGCAGGAAAAAATGGATCTATACCATCTCATCTGTACTGGAAGTCTCCCTATGAATCTATTTTGATTATCTGTTGTCTCTCTTGATTTTCAATCATTTCTTTTATTTTTATATATCTGATTATTTTATTGAATGAAAACTAAGTTTTATAAATATTTATTATATGTTATAAATATATACAGTATAATTATATATGTAATATATTATCAGTGAATACATGAAAACTATACAGATAACTTGAACTAATGGTTGATGGTGTCTTCCTCCAGAGAAGATTTATATTTGCTTCTAGCATGCAATAAATGACCTTAATCCAATCAAGGATTACGGTGATTTGGAAGCTAGGCTTTAGCCTTTGTGAGAGCTGACCTATTTTCAGTTCACCTATCCTTCAGGGTTCTCAACTAAAAGCCTGGGGTGTTTTCCAGTGCCCCTCTTTCTTAGCAGGTCCTGAATTCCAATTTTGTCCCCCAAGTCTACATGATTACCAGAAACTCTGCTCAGAATCTCAGTCTGTCTGCCACAATTTTCTGCTCAACCTCCTAGCTGCACATTTCAAACCAGCCAATCACTCCATGAGAAAAGCTGTACCAAAAGTTGATCTTACCACTCTGGGCTTTCCTTCTCGCCAAAATTTTGGTCTCTCAAGTCCTTGCTATCTACCTTGCTCACTCGCCAAAGCCCTCAAACAAATTTAAAAATAAAAAAAAAACTGCCCTGATCGGTTTGGCTCAGTGGATAGAGCGTCAGCCTGCGGACTGGAGGGTCCCGGGTTCGATTCCCATCAAGGGCATGTACCTTGGTTGCGGGCGCATCGCCAGTGGGGAGTGTGCAGGAGGCAGCTGAATCGATGTTTCTCTCATCGATGTTTCTACCTCTCTATCCCTCTCCCTTCCTCTCTGTAAAAAATCAATGAAATATATTAAAAAATAAATAAACTTCCCAGCTTTTCTAGTTACTTTCAGCTAAAGTGTTGGCTTTTTTTAAAAAAAGCTATTCTACCACTGATAGAAACAGAAATTTCCCCAGTAGCTTATTTTATGATATGAAATATTATTGGGAATTGTTATTTAGAGAACAGAATTAGGCACTAAAAGTGCTTAATGCTACCTAGGTTGGTTTCTAGAATTTTTCAGTAGAGAGAACTAGGAAACACACTTTTAAAAAAGAAAATACATCTCGAGTTCACACTTACATTTCCAACTCAAAGTTAGGATCCCAGAATTCTTACTCAACTTCTATGATTGTATCTCTTTATCACACCAAAATCTAGTGCCCCAATCTACACTAATAAAAGGCTAAGTGACTGACCGTCCGTCTGACCAACCAATCGGTACATATGACGTGCACTGGCAATTTAAAAGTGTTGACTCGCACATGTGATACAATAAAGCTCTCGCTGGCGCCAATCACACGTGTGTTTTAATTTTATAATACTATGTTTATATACTATTTTGAAATGTAATTTTTTGCAGTAACGTAATTACCGCACGAATCTTTCTTCTAATTAATTTTCTTTCAATGTGCACGAATCCATACACTGGGCCACTAGTCTAATATAATTATCCACTTGCTTTACCTTACACACCTCCAGAATAACAACACCAATATTACTAACAGCTATATGATTACTAAAGAGTATACAGTGTCTTTTTTGCAGTTCTTTGTCCTGAGTGATATATCCCACTAGAAATGGTAGTCATGTCACCATGTTTCACAGTCGCCTGAAATACTCTCTGTGCTTCAACCTCAGTTCAATCATTTAGGTGCACTTGTTTCATTTTGCTTTTGATATTTGGACACTGTCCTTTTCTCTCATTTTAATTTATTTTTGTTTCATAATATGGTAAAGCATCTGATTGATTCTAAAACCCAATCCAGCCCTAGCTAGTTTGGCTCAGTGGGTGGAACATCAGCCTGCAGACTGAAAGGTCCCAGGTTTGATTCCAGTCAAAGACACATGCCGGGTTGCGGGCTCAATCCCCAGTAAGGGGCGTGCAGGAGGCAACCAATCAGTGATTCTCTCTCATCAGTGACATTTCTCTCTCTCTCTCCCTTACCCTCCCTCTCTGAAACCAATAAAAATATATTTAATAAAAAAACCCCAATCCACAAAGTATATTAAGAACTCTAGGTTCCATCCCTGCTTCTTCTACCCCATTCCTTTCCTTAGAGAAACACTTTCTATTAGTTTTTGGGTCTATGCATTTATATAACAATATTTGTGTATATATTTGTATACACTCTTTCTTTGAAAAACGGTAGCATACAATATCACTGTTCTGCTCCTTGATTTTTCATTCAACAATATATTCTCGAGATGACCACACAGCATATATATAGTCCTTGTTCCTTTTTATAGCTACTCCATTTACAAATATGGTGTGGACATACCATATTTTGTTTAACCAATCCTTTGATGCTCTGGGCCTAGACTAACCTGCTACTGAATTTTTTAAAAATATTTTAAATTCACATAAGATTTTAAATGGTCTCATTGTGATGGCCAGAAAAATAAAATGGCTGGTATTCTGTCCGGCCTTTGCTGTCACAGCTTAAAGCAAAGAAGTTAACTATATAAGCAAGAAACAAAATATACTAACAAAGCCCCTACACAAATTACTGATACAGGGTGCTCAACAGGAGTACACATTAACATCAGCCACAGAGCTTAAAAGACACAAGTGACAAATAATGGGGCCCCAATGCAAACCACTCTCTAGAGGAACTCAGCATTGCACTAGTGTCTTTAAGAGTTCATCAAATGAGCCTAATACATACTCCAAATTAAGAACAAATCATCCATAACAATCTTGAAATTCCTAGGTATTAAAGAAAGTAGCTAAATTTTTGGCAAAAATATTAAAAACAATTCCACATTCCAAAGTCTCACTCTCAGTCAGAAAATTTTAATTCTAATTCCTTAAAATCAAAACCTAACGAAAAACAGTTCCCCCTGGCCAGTGGATCAGTGGTTAGAGAGCCAGCCCGCACACCGAAGGTCTCAGGTTTGATTCCCGGTCAGGGCACGTACCTGGGTTGCAGTTTGATCCCCAGCTCAGTCGGGGCACCTCCTGGAGGCAACCAATCAATGTGTCTCATCACTGTTTTGCTCTCCCTTCCTCCCTCCCACCCTCTAAAAAAGCAATGGGAAAAAAAAATCCTCAGGTGAGTATTAACAACAATTTTTAAAAGTTCATGAAAATTTATTCATGCTAATAAGCCCTAAAATGTAACAAATTAAGCATTTGTCCTAATTATTTTTAAAATAATAAACCTATATCTATTATAAATGATACAACATTACAACTGAGTGTTGTGCACTTTAATGTTTAGGATATCCTACTATACCCATCCATGATAATAATTAAAAATAGAAAATAATACACTTCCTCATTTAAAAAAATAAATCATCTACTTGAAAGAGTCAATAAAAGGGACAATTCCTGTGCTCAAACTCTGGGCTCTGTCCTTGGAGTTGGCCTGGATCCAGTTCTCTATGATCCCTCTATAAGTAATCCTTATCTGCATTCATGGCTTCATCTATCATCTACATGCTGATAACTGCCCATGCTATATTTCCAGCACAAAGCAAGACCCACGTTTCAGACTCATATTTCCTATGCCATAAATTTAAGTCATTAGTCCCCTTCTTTTACCTCTTGCTTTTTTTCACCATTTTGTCATCATCCACCCTAACTTTCAAAACTTATCAACTCTTCCTTTGCCTCGCCCATTTATTTAGCCTACAAAACCACTCATTTCCCCCCTTTTCCTATCCCCTTTGCCAATGCCAATGCCCTACTTAAAATTCTCCTCATCCAAGTTTGGTCTCCTGCAATAACTAAGCCCAGCTCTGTGATCTGGCCAGTTCTCTACAGAGCCACCTGTCATCTTCCTCAAAGGCTAATTTGATCACATCAAAACCTGCTTGGAAACCTTTTCTTGCCTTAACACTGCATGAAAGGTCCATCACAATCCAACCCCTACTTATTTCTCCTGATCCATCTCTAGCCACTGCTCCCCAGACAAAGCAGCCCATATTGCAGCAATGTCGAATGTCACTCTTCCCTCAACTCACCTGCCTGTAAGTCCCCAAACATTAGCACATCCTGAATTCTCTGTTGGGCTTAACTTCCCTTCGTCCCTTCGCCCTCCTTCTTGTTTCCTCACCTAGTAAATTCCTAACCACCCTTTCAGATCTCAGTTCAAATTTACTTTGGAACTCTGGGAATAGTGCCCAATGTTTTTTGTACTGAGCTGAGTGTTGCCTTCTGTGTTGACTTACCATGTGGTCTGATTATCACTGACAGAGAGGAATATCTCTGCCCACTAGTCTGCCATGGTTTTCTAAAGGACATACCGCATGTACTTTTTTCTCCACTGCCTAAAACATCATGGATGCCCACGTAATATTTGCTGCCCAATGAAGTTCCAACAAAGTTTTACAGCAACAAAAAATTTTGAGCTCTTATTACAAACAAAATTTACTACAAAAAAGTCCAGAATAAATTCCTATAATGTACCCATGACAGTCTGGAGAGAAGAGCAGTTCATAAAGAACTGGAGGAGGAGCCTTTGTTCAAAACATCTGAACACTGACTCTACCCTATCACCTCAGATGAAAAGGTACCTTGTGAATGCCTAGTTTGGTTCAAGAACCAGGAGAGTTCAATAATTTAAATAAAGCCTTCCCTTAAGCACCCATATAATGATAGTTTGTATTATGTTTTTCTAAATAGCAATGAAAACTCAGAGCATAAAAAGGCAATACAGAACAAAAACTGGGAGTTCCAGAACCAACACAACTCAACCTGCAAAGAAACCAGGAGCCAAAAACCTGGCTCAGACACAAGCTATATCTGGCTCTGCTCTGTGTAGTCTCTCGTTTCTTCTAGGTTTCTAGACACATCCTTCACAAATAATTTGAGATACTAAATTAATCTTATGGGGGAATATATCTTCCCATCAACTACAGCCCACCTGAAATAATAAAACAGCCCCATTCTCCCAGGCTTAAAATGTTGGTGTAACGTTTGTTAGCTTCTTCCTCTATTTTATTTCCTTCATCAAATGTATGACCAATTTATGATACAATTGCCATCAAAGACTTCCTTACATTCATTCCTTCATCTCCAATTCCACTGCTACGCTCTACTCCAAGTCCAAACAATTCATAGTAGCCTTACTGCCAAAGATTTTGGCTACCTCTACAGTTTCCGTGAACTGCCCACAAAGTCTGCTTAGCATCCCACAGCAAGAACAACATTCCTAAAGGACCTATGTCACCATGTTACTACCCTTGTCAAGTGTTTACAATGACTCTGCACAGGCTATGGAATGAAGTTCAAACTCCTGATTGTGATATTCTGACTACTAAGAATGTCAATCCTCCCTCTTACTCTGACAAGTCAGTTCCCCAAAACACTGTCCCCCAAACACTCTATGCCCATTCTCATCTCAATTGTGCTTTTACTCACACCATATTCCCCATCTCTTCCTGGAAAGCAAACCCAGCCACCCACACACATTTTCCCCTACATAATATATGCTTTTGATCTTTCTTGTGTATCCAATAACCAAGATATCTTCTAGGCCCCTGAATATTTAGACCCAAAACAGCACAAAATAGGATTCCATTCAACCAAAGACCAATCCTGTTGGCAATCAACTCAGTGTAACTACATTCCTTTCAAAGAATCCCTATAAATATACAGTAATGAAAGGAAAGAAAAAGCAATTAGTAAGGATAAAGAAACAGAAGCTTAAGGAAACTGACATTTAACTCCAACTCCTGCTCATCATGTAACACCTTTTATTTGTATATCATCTTATTAAACTTTTCAGAATTTTTTATGTTTATTTAAGAATAGAAAGACATACACAATCTGGCTCCTACCTACAAATGGAGGGGGGAGAATACCAGCAGATTCTTAGATAATTTTTAGTGGTTAAATACTCGAGATTTGATGATAGTCTGGAGGTAAGGAAAAAAGAATATGTAAGGAAAACACCCTGATTTTTGGCCTATGCTGACAAGAATGAGAACTGAACATGCTTGGAGTAAAAATCAAGAGTTCTAGTTCATAGTGTTTAGAGTCCTGGGACTAAGAACATCTGAATATGAAATGTAGATAAGAAGAGGATTGGGTACAGATACACAGAGAGTGTGTCTTTAAGTACTCTAATTTCTAGAGGTCAGAGGAGGAAAGAGTTTGCAAATGAGCAAACAGTCAAGTATGGGGGAAAATAGATAAGAAAAAGGAGCATGGAGTATGCAGATCAGAAATAAAGAAACAGTCACAATTTATTGGCAGCATGATTATCAACATAAAAAACAGGAGAATCCAGTTTTGTATTGATAGTCAAGCTTTCAATACCACAAAAATGTAGGACAGTTTCCTAGACAAGTTCAATATAGGAGAAAATCAATTCTGCTTTCACAGCTCTGCCATCACCATGATTTTAAGACCCAGCTAGTCTCTGGTCCTAAGACGATGAGACAGTTGTGATACCCTCTCTCCACCAAGGGAGTCCAGCCAAGCTCCAGCCTAGACCCAGATAGGTAAGTTCAGCAGAGATCAACCAAGTTGCCCAGACAACCAGGAGATTCATGAGCTACGTATTACTGAATGTTATAATGATAACAATAAAAATTCCATTCTTATGCATCAATTAGATTATGATCATAGGAACAAAATTATGTGTCTAGGGTAAATCCAATAAAAGTATATCAGACCACTTTGGGAAAAAGTTACAAGAATTTACTTAAAGACATAAAAGACTCGATGGCCATACCACCCTGAATGCACCCAATCGCATCTGAAGACATAAAAGAAACCCAAATAAATGGAAATACAAACCATGTCTGGATGGGAAGACTCTATATCACAAAAATGACAAATTTCCTCAGGCTAATCTCAATATTCCAAACAAAATCTCAACAAGGACTTTTATTGAAATTAGAGAAGCAAAGGGCTAAAAGCAACTAAGACAAAGTTGATATTTTATATGACTACAGTGTACTTCAAATCTATAGGGGGAAAACATATTCTAATTCATTCTCTTTTTAAAAAAATCTTCACCCAAGGACATGCTTTTATTGATTTTAGAGAGTATAGAGAGGGAAAGAGAGGGAGAGGAAGAGAGAGAGAGAAGAAGAGAGAGTCAAACAGACAGAAACATTGATGTGAGAGTGAAACATCAATCAGTTACCTCTTCTATGCACCCAGACCAGAGATCGAACCCACAACCTGGATATGTGCCCTGACCAGGAATCAAACCTGTGACCTTCCAGTGTATGGGAGGACACTCCAATCAACTGAGCCACACCGGCCAGGGCAAAAAACATATTATTCTATAAATGGGACTGGGACAACTGCTTACCAAATAAAAATAATCAAATTAGATCATTACAACAAACTATACATAAAAATAAATTACAGGTAGATAAAAGATGAAAATGTGAAAAAGTAACAAATTTAAACACTGAGGAAGTAAGATAGAAGGGTATCTTTACAACATCGGTATAGGGAGAAAAAATTTTAAATATAACACAAAAAGCACAAACCATAAAGAGTGATAAAATTGATCATATTATAATTTGAAATTTCTGTTAAAAAAAAAAGCACCACAAAGAAAGTTAAAGACAAGCCATAATGTATTGCTGCTGGTAATGTAAATTAGGTAAATCCCTATGGAAAGTTACTTGGCAATACCTAACAACATTTAAAATACACATATCCCTCTGGTAAAGCAATTTTACTTCTGAGAATTAATCCTAAAGGCAGATCCACCATTGTGTGAAATGACATGTATATAAGATCATTCAACTCTTCTATCTAATTCATACAATGGAATACCAAACAATTTTTTTAAAAAGAATATACTGGTATGAAACTATCTCCAACATAACATTATTCAGTGAGGATGAAGAAAGTAAAACAAAGTACAGGTAGTGATCAGAGTATGCCATTTAGATTTTTTTAAAAAAAAGGAAGGATAGGATACAACAAATATAATTGCTTATACTAGTATATGCAGCTAACACATTTGCAAGGCTACACAAGAACCTGTTAACAACTGACTACTCCCGGGGAAGGGAAGGAAAACTTTCCACCATATATCCTTTTGTAGCTTTTGAATGTATTACCTATTTTTTTAAAAAGACCATATTCTACCTAATCTAATACATGCCTTTTTTTTCTGATTTAATGTCTCTGAAACCAAGGTGCTTCTAAAGAATCACTAAACCTAGGCTATTTTCAAGGGGAGCAATGAAGAGAAATTAAGCTCCCCATTCTGGAAGGAGGAGTATCTACTTATATTACTCACAATTCTTCTGTAAGGTTTGTCCTTTCTCATCATTTTTTACTTATCCAATCATTTATAGGTAATTTTTCTGTTGTTGTTAACCCTCGCCCAAGAATATTTTTCCATTAATTTTTAAAAATATATTTTTATTGATTTCAGAGAGGAAGGGAGACGGAGTGAGAGATAGAAACATCAATGATGAGAGAGAATCATTGACTGGCTGCCTCCTGCACGCCCCCTACTGGGGATCGAGCCTGCAACCTGGCACGTGCCCTTGACCGGAATCGAACCTGGGACCTTTCAGTCTGCAGGCCGATGCTCTATCCACTGAGACAAAACAGGTAGGGCCCATTAATTTTTAGAAAGAGTAGAAAGAAAGGAGGGAGGGGGGAGAGAGAGAACATTAATGTGAAAGAAACATAGATGTGAAACATTGATTGGTTGCCTCCTGCATGCACTATGATCAGGAGCCAGGGATCGAACCTGCAACCCAGGTACATGCCCTTGACCAGGAATCAAACCCCTGAACCTTTGGTGCATGTGCTGACACTCTAACCACTGAGCACCACTGGTCAGGGCTATAGGTAAAAATGTTAAATTGTGAAATAAAATTTAAAAAGTCAATCACTAGGAGATTATTGCTGCATATATAATCCCAGGATGAATATCCAGAACTCCTGTCTATAATAATAAAGCGTAATATGCTAATGAGACTGGACATCCTTCCGGACGACCTTCCAGACAAAGCCGGGGCTATGAGGGAAGCCCGGGTCCCGAAGGGAAGCCAGTGTTGGCAGCCAGGAGAAGAAGGCCTATTCTTGCACAAATTTCATGCATTGGGCCTCTAGTAAATCAATAAAAAGGAAAGAAAAATTACTAATAAACAAAGGCAAGAAAAAGCAAATAAAGGTAACATCCAGATCACTGGACAGAATTCATAATCCAGGGGAGGAAATTACATGAGTGAATTAGAATAAAAATAAGAATTTAAGCCAAAAAAAGAACAACATAAAGACAAAACATCTTTTTTAAATGAATGAGAATGGTTACCAAACTACTATGGAATTTGAATTCTACTCAATAAATTTTTAAAAGTAATATAATGGGCCTTTTTCAATAACTCTACACTATACCAAAAATGATATTCTTTGCAACTATGTAAATACATTTTTATAATTGTATAAATTATCTGTATGTCAACCTAAACGTATGCAAGGAAGTAAATAAAATTTTTAAATTATTTTGGGTGCTTCAAAAGTTTAAAAACGACTATTCTAGAGAAAAACCATACATGCATCCACAAAGAGATATGTAAAGTGTGAATTACAGCAATTTGTAACAGCACACATTAGAAAAATCTAAATGACCATCAGCAGGATAATGAATGAATTGGAATTCTGTAATGAATATAGCTAGAATCTAGTAAAACTACATTTATGAACATAAATATTAATCTCAGAAGCATCAAAAAATGTATTTTATGGTAAGAAAAGCATGTTTACTTTTTATAAAGTTTGAAAAACATGACCTGTTTTTTGGAAACAACAGTATACTGGTATGTGTGTATGTGTGTGTCTGCAGTAAAACTAGAAACATGCATGCAAGGGAAACAATACACATCAACTACATCATACTACCTATCTCTGGGGAGAGAGTAAGGTAAACAGGATTAGGGAGGGGTAACACAGGAACTTTGGTTGGTATCTGTAATATTCTATATTACATAATTTATATTTATATTATTATGGAGTAATAATATTACTATGAAGAAAATTCAGCAAAGCTAGTTTGTAGGTACAAAGATATTCATTTTATTATTTGTATTTCTTCCATAGGCTTGATATATTTTATATTAAAAGGAAGTTAAAGTCGGTCCACAGAGACTGAATCAGCAAACCCATGACTGCTTTAAAGCAAACAATTACTTGGCCAGGGTTGCTCAATGTTATTCAACCAGTGGTCTAAATGATGTTACAAAAGAAAAGCATAAGACACAATGTTTAAATATGAGTCATGGAACCCTAGCTGGCTTGGCTCAGTGGATAGAGTGTTGGCCTGCAGACCCAAGGGTCCCAGGTTTGATTCCGGTCAAGGGCATATACCATGGTTGTGGGCACATCCCCAGTAGGGTGTGTGCAGGGGGCAGCTGATCGATGTTTCTCTCTCATCGATGTTTCTAACTCTCTATCCTTCTCCCTTCCTCTCTGTAAAAAATCAATAAAATATATTTTTTTAAAAATATGAGTCATGGAAGGGCAAAAAAATTAATCTCTATTTACAAATTTACCTCAATATTAACTTGTCAAATCTAATCAAAATCCAGCTTTGCAAGATGCCCTTTGCACTTCAAAAATCCCATTGTTAAAAGGGGAAAATTAAGTAACAATTACAACCAGTTCGGCCTTTTTATTCAATTTTGGAAAAAAAAAAATCCATACAGGAACCATGCTATTTGCAGAGAAATGCCTACAAATAGCTGAAAACCACTATTATTTTATGACGTAGAAACAAAACACAAAAAAATGCTAAGAAAT
This sequence comes from Myotis lucifugus, assembly GCF_000147115.1. Classification (NCBI taxonomy): domain Eukaryota; kingdom Metazoa; phylum Chordata; class Mammalia; order Chiroptera; family Vespertilionidae; genus Myotis; species Myotis lucifugus. Next base: position 850,045 of record NW_005871226.1, on the reverse strand, counting down.
AATTTTTAAAGCACAAATGCATGAATATCAAACAAAAGGAGGGGAAATTTGTCTAATTTTATAGTACAGAGTCAAATTAAATCCCTATTTTAATATACATTGATCCCAAAATTAAATGTCATTTTTTATTTGTGTATAAATCATGCTTTTCCTTACACATTAATTTAAAATACATTAAACATGTACCAACATGTTAAACAGGGAAAAGGTCAAATTTTCTATATTGTGAATGTCATTACAAATTATATTTCAAATCTATGTTATGATTTTTAAAAAATTACTTTTTACTCTATTTAAAAGTATCTTATAAAAAACAGGATGCAGCCCTAGTTGGTGTGCTCAATGGTCAGAGTATCAGCCCATGCATCAAAGGGTCCTGGGTTTGATTCTCGGTCAAGGGCATGCACCTAAGTTGTAGGTTCAATCCCTGGCCCTGGCCCTGGCCCTGGTCAGGGCACCAATCAATGTGTCTCTTTCACACTGATGTTTCTTTTCTTTTCTCTTCTCTCTCTCTCTCTCTCTCTCCCACCCCCGCCCCTTTTCTACCTCCATTTCACTTTCTCTAAAAATCAATGGAGCCCTAGCTGGTTTGGCCCAGTGGATAGAGCATCAGCCTGTGGACTGAAGGGTCCTGGGTTTGATTCCAGTCAAGGTCACATGCCCAGTTTGCAGGCTTGATGCCCAGTAGGGGGCATGCAGGAGACAACTACTCAATGATTCTCTCTCCCTCTCCCTTCCTCTCTGAAATCAATAAATATAAAAACAATAAAAATAAAATCAGTGGAAAAAATATCCTCAGGTGAGGATTAACAACAATAAGAAAAAACACAGGGTGCATTTTTTAGCCCTGGCTGGGTGGCTCAGTTGTTTGGAGCATCGTCCTATACACTGAAAGGCTGCAGGTTCCATTCCTGGTCAGGGCACATACCTAGGTTGAGGGTTTGATACCATCAGGGCACATATGGGAGGCAACCAATCACTGTTTCTTTCTCTCATTGATGTTTATCTCTCTCACTCTTTCCCTTCCTCTCTTTCTAAAAATTAACTAAAAAGGAAAAAGAAAACATATCCTGAAAAAGAAAACATATCCTTGAGTAAGGATTTTAAAAAAAACAAACAGGATTCATTTTTAAAGATTACCTTTTAATTTATAAGAGAGTCCATAAGAGTATACATTTTTCCAAAAGGATCTGTGAATCAAAAATATAGGAAACACTGGTGAAGAGAGGTGACTTTTGTGTGACTTAACAGCAGCTGATAAAATGCCAGCCCCTAATGGTTAGCTTTATTAATAAACAAATGAGAAAATTCTTAATTAGAATGCAAAAAGGACCAAGAGGAAATAATTTTAAAATTCATTCAACTTAGCCGAAACCGGTTTGGCTCAGTGGATAGAGCGTCGGCCTGCGGACTGAAAGATCCCAGGTTCGATTCCGGTCAAGGGCATGTACCTTGGTTGCGGGCATATCCCCAGTAGGAGATGTGCAGGAGGCAGCTGATCGATGTTTCTCTCTCATCGATGTTTCTGGCTCTCTCTCTCTCTCCCTTCCTCTCTGTAAAAAATCAAAATATATTTTTTAAAAAATTCATTCAACTTAATTACTGTACAATGTTAATCTCAATTTCTAAAAGAATAAATTCAGCCATCGAAAATTCAACCATGACTAAAATTAATTTCTATAAGTGAAAGACAGAATTCTAGATGAGAAAACATATAAATAAATAGCTAGAGTTGGCCCGAAAGGTGTGGCTCAGCAGTAGGGCATCGACCCAGGAAGCAAGGGATTGCCAGATCGATTTCTAATCAAGGCACATGCCCAGATTGCGGGTTCCACCCCCAGTAGGGGGCGTGCAGGCAGCTGATAGATGATGTTCCTCTCTTATCAATGTTTCTATCTCTCTATCCCTCTCCTTTTCTCTCAAAAAAAAAAATCAATAAAAACATATTTTTAAAACTAAACAGAGTTGAAGTTCATTCAAAATATAACTTGAAAAAACAGAAAACTTAAATTAAAAATTGAAAAGATAAAAATGAAAGCAGGCTTTCAAGTGCTAAAAGAAAAGCAGTTAAAGGGATATGACATCACTAAAACAAGGAGAAAGAAAAAAACAAGGCAAATATAAGAAGGTCGCCCTAAGGAGAAAAAATTAGAAAAAGGCTAATAATAAAGGGCTAGTTTGAAAGAATAGGGAGGAAAAGGGAAAATGAAAGGAAGAAAGTAACAAAATGAAGGATCAGAGTAGTACATGATATACTAGTAGGAATGTGAGTCACTTTTGCCACAATGCGTTTGGGAAATCACAGAAGTAAGAAACAAGTTTCATAACAGATTAGTGGCTGATAAATTTTCAGATACAATTATTCTAAAAAGTACTACAGTTTCATTTCAGTTTTAGAAACAAGATTGTGTGAAAGAGAGAAAATAGTATGATTTCATATTGTTCAGCCACAGTTCCAGGTAACTACTTTTATATTTAATTCTCAAGATAAAGATAACCTATAAATTTATTGAATCAGTTAATCATAGTTAGAAAAAAATGTTTAGACCATAAACATACTCTGCTTTTCTCCTATATATTTCTGTCCTCTATACTATAGTAAATAAAAAAATATTTGCTCATCTTGGGAACCTTTTGCAGAGATAAAGTTTAAATGTCAGATATCTGCTTTCAGACATATATTAAGACATTCATGCTCAACTTTTCTTTTTACTCAATAACCATATATTATCTTTTCAGATAAATAAACTCTATCTTCCAGGAATCAACCAAAACCTTTAAATGTCTATTATGTAAGTATTTTATATAAAGTTAAGTTTTATATTTTATATAAAGTTTATATGCTCCCAATATAGCATAATTTCACACAATGTGCACATATTTGTTTGCTTCCTCCCATCATCCTCTCTGTTCCCCCATTACAAAATCAGGAGATGAATAACTGCCATTCAATGACTTGGCTCTACTAGATTGAAACTCAACACAGGACAATCCTCACTGTAGTAATCTCAAAGAGCCAGTATAATGCATTCTACCTAAAGGGTCTCTCACAAATCCCTGTAATGATAGAGTGAATTCCTAGTAAACTGGAGATCAGCATTTTGTTACTTGTTATAATATTTTCCAGAATATTCCCAATTTTCATCATCAATACTTAGTATTCACCAAATGGCAGGTTCTAAGAATACACAGCAATGTCACTGTTTTCACCTGCCCAGCAGTGGCCCCACTTTCTGGTAACATAACATGTGTTTTCCTTTCTCCTTCCTTGCTCCTCTTTCTCAATTCATGCCATCTAATGAAGCTGAACTTCATCCTCCACTCCCAGAGCAGGTACTCAACTCAGGAGGATGCTAAGCCAGTTTGACTTAGCCTTCCTGAGAGTGAGGCCGGTAAAAAGCAGAGCAAAGTAAAGGGATGGAGAGAGTGAGAACAACTGGTCCACTGGATTCAGCCATGCATGAAGCCAACAATATTCCCACTGACTTTTCTGTCACATAAACCTGTAAATCTCACCTGACCAGCGTGACTCGGTGGGTGAGCATTGACCTATGAACCATGAGGATGCCCAGGTTGCAGGGTCGATCCCCAGTGTACAGGAGACAGCCAATCAATGATTCTCTCTCATCACCGATGTTTCTCTCTCTCCCTTTCCCCTCCTCTCTGAAATCCATAAAAACATATTAAAAACAAGCAGTAAATCTCTCATCTTTTTCTCTTAAGCTTGTATAAGTTGGGTGTCTGTCACTAAAAGAACTTAGACAGAAATCATATCCAATACAATTTACAAACAGAATGACAATTACTGAGCCCTCAACTATAAAACTGGCTTAACAGGGCTGAGATACAAGGCAGTGAGAACAGTCTCATCTCCAGCTGGTAGTTGGCAATCCCAGTTAAGCAGTATCAAAGAAACAAGCTACAACTATTGGCTATGGTAACTTAGGGTTCAGATCATATGCCCATCAAAATTGGAACATTGAAAGACTTGGGAGGAAAATATCAGGAATTTAGACCATGTTATCAACCAAAAGCATAAGGCCCAAAGTCCTTGGTATGGAATATACAGACTTTCATGATCTGGCCCTACGTCCCTCTGCACGTTAGAAATTATTCTATATTGTAAGGGACAGGAAATTCAACACTAACTGGCATAAGAAATGTAGTACCTCACAAAACTGAAAAGTACATTCAGGCAAGTCTTGATCCAGAAATTCAGAGTCATCAGGTCTCCAACTCCACTTCTCTGACATCCTCCCTCCTCTAGGAGTTGCTCAGACCTCAGGTGGGCTCCTATCACAACAGCAATGCTGCCAGCTGTGATAGTTGTAGGTTCCACAGCCTCACCACATAGAGGGCAGATGACAAAGCATCTGCTTCATAAACACCCACCGAGAGGCCTCTAGCAAGTTCTGAGATTCACTCTGATTGAGTCATCTTAGATTACTGCCTACCTCAAAACAATCACTGCAGCCAGAGACTGGAATGAACTGATGGCTTAGCGAGGTCAAGGATGTACCCTAAAGCTGAAGGTTTTAGGAAAGGCAGAGGGAAAGCCATTATCACCTTCCAAGGCACCCCTCACAAGTTATACTCTAACAACTATCTATGTTTAATTCTCTAAGTGTTGTGGTTTGAACTATGTCCCCCACAAAAAAAAAATATTTTGAAGTCCTAAACCCCGAGTACATGTGAATGTGACCTCATGTACAAACGGTCTTTGCAGATGTACTCAAGTTACTAGTAAAATGTACTCAAGCCATATATCCAATAAGACTGGCATCCTTATAAAAAGAGAAGACAAACAGGGAGAATGTCATGAGAATGAAATGATGGAGGCAGACACTGAAATGATGTACCTGCATGCCAAGGAATGCTCAGGGTTGCTTGCAATTCCAGAAACTAAGAGGAAGGCAAGGAACAGATTCTCCCTTATTCAGTGAAAGTATGGCCCCACCAAGACTTTCATTTCAGATTTCTGACCTCCAGAACTGTGCAATTGGATTTCTGTTGTTTTAAACCACCCATTTTGTAACACTTTGTTACCACAAAACTAGGAAACTAATACCCTAATAAGTGTTTAACAGTTCCTGATTCTGTCTTTGCACAAGCTCTTTGCTCCTTCTGAAATGCCCTTCTCCCCCACTAGTATTCATGTTTCACTATTCACACTAAACTTCTCAGATCCGTCCAAAATGTCTTCTTCTCTGTATACTTTCCACCTGAGCCCTCAAAAGGTTAGTCTCTCCACCACATATTAACCCGGCACCACATCCTGCCTGTATTTTTATTATTAATTTCCGATTGCCTGTGCACTTAGCTGCTTTTCAGAATTATGAGCTCTCCAATGGGAAAGCAGGGCATGATTCTTACCTACATTCATATGTTCAAGGCATGCACATAACCTAATACATAATAATCACTCATTCGGTAGCTACCCATGAATTAAACGGGTTGATAACTCATCTCAAAAGAAGATAAACAGGTATGATTTTGGAGAATTTGCTATTATAGATTATAGAGAACTGAAGATGGGCCTTGGGATAGAATCTATATAAGTAGAGAAGAATGTGGGGCAGGGAGGCGGAATAGTGCTGAATTAACAAATATGCAGGAAAACTATAAAGTGGAAGAATTTGTTTAGGAAAAAAGACAGTGTATAGGGCAGTGGGAGCCTTCTGTTGACAGTCAATTTACAGTTAAGAGGAGTGAAAAAAAAGAGGTTTAGATAGTGACACATATTTTCAGGGGATTATGTGACAAAGTGTAGAATGGACTGTGGAAGTGCAAGAGGACCAGTCAGGGTGTAACAGAGGCAGGTTAGCAATGAGGTAAAGGACCAGGTACACTAGAATGGCAACAGGAGAAATGGAAATGAAAAATTTCTAAGACTTTAGAAAAGAGAGAAGAAAGAGCAATGAATTACTCTTAAATATTGACTGTTGTTTATCTAAAGTCAGATTTGCTACTGAAATAAGAAAGTGCAAAGGAAAAGACTATTATTTCAATGAGGATAAGAAGTTTGGTCTTACACATGGCTCATTCTGAGATGACATTAAAAGATCCCAGTAAAGATACCCAGCAAACAGTAGAAAATAAGACAATAAAGTTTAGGAGAAACAGAAGGACAAAAGATATATGGCAGTCATATAGGCAAAAATGACTTTTGGGGGCCAGTTTTATAACTTTATTCTAAAATCAGCAGTTAGTTCTCAACCATATTAACTGTAGATTTTTTAAAGTGGGGATGGGTACTTAGGTAACCAACATATAGAGCTTGTTTGGTGAATCTTCATCCTCATTATATTTTCTGGACAACCACACCTGAGTACAGTATGGGACATTTCTTACTCCTTTAGCCCAAACAGCTTTGTTGAGCCTGGTGTCAATGCGTACATCTAGAGTTCCCATCTCCTTCATGGTAAATTTCCCAATCTCTTTAAGCCTGAGGGGAACACTTCTTAAAACCCACTCCATGGGTGGGCTTGTGACTATTGATAGTATATTCTCTGGTCACTACCTTGTTGATGGCAGAACGGTCTTTCTTCTACTCTCCACCCTTCTTATGGGAGCCATTCTACCAGGCCCAAGTTGGAAAAGAAGCTCAAGGTGTTTCTCAAAGGATTTAGGTCAGCCCTTCCACAGAATGTTCATAAAAGGTGACTGGACTCAGATAAAAATGAAAGGTCAAATGGTACAATGGAAAGCAAGGGTTTGGGAATTAGACAAGGCCTGAGTTCAAACCACAATTGTTTATAAGTTGGGCAAGTAATTTCAATATATACTCACCTATGAAATGGGAATACCTTTAATCTAAGGATTACAAGGAGTAATTCCTAAAAGGTACTTAACACAACACCTGTAAAAAATGGATGCTAGAAAAATGGTAATAGCTGCTGCTGTGACTACTACTAGTAGTTACTGTATATGCCAGGCACAAAACAGATCTCTCTCTCTCTCTCTCTCTCTCTCTCTATATATATATATATATATATATACACACACACACACACACACTAGAGGCCTGGTGCACGAAATTCGTGCATGGGTAGGGTCCCTAGGCCTGGCTGGCGATCAGGGCCGATTGGGGCCTTCCGGCTGCTGGCTGGGGCCTTCCTTCGTTCCTCACCGCCCCCTGGTGGTCAGCGCAAATCATAGCGAGCGATTGAACTCCCAGTCTCCCGGTTGAACTCCCAAGAGACACTTTGCATATTAGCCTTTTATATATATAGAATGAATATATCTATATATATATATATATATATATATATATATATATATATATATATATAAAAGCCTAAGTGACCAAACAACCATTCAACCGGTTGCTATGATAAGCACTGACCACCAGGGGGCAAATGCTCAACGCAGGAGCTGCCCCCTGCTGGTCAGTGCTCTCCCACAGTGGGAGCACCACTCAGCTGACTGACAGGCGCCAGACGCAGGGCTCACAGCTGGCCACTGCAGCCTGGAGACCGCAGCAGAGAGGCAGCGAGCCTACTGAGCAGCGGTGGCAGGCACAGCAGGGCCGGGATGAGCAGGAGCAGCAGAAAGGAGTGGCAGGTGGCGCTGGACTGCCGGTTTTGGCCTGATCCTCACAGGCCACACCAAGGGACCCCACCAGTGCACGAATCTGTGCACCGGGCCTCTAGTATTAAATAACTGCCTACTTCTTTTCTTTTTCTTCTATAGAAGGTAGCTCAACATCATGGGTAACTACAAGGCTCCAATTCACTAGGTTATTCTATTCTATCCTCCCAAAAGTTTTGTATAGCAAGAACTTTAAAAAATTAAATGCATATTAATTTCATAAATGGACTTAATATCTTTATTCTCTAACTTGATATTTATCCTCCAAAGAAATATTTCTATGGTGATGTCACAAGTAGAAAAAAAAGATCACTGAATTATAAAGATTCACATAAAAATGAATGAAAGTGGTACTGCTTTAGAAATCATCCACAAAGATTCCAGTTATTTTTATTATAATGGCACCATTAAATTTATTCTCTGCAATTAATCATTTTTGTAGCATCTTTCATTTGGGGAAAAAAATCAAGTGATATTCTAACTACAACCACACAAAAATCCAAATTTTACACAATACTGTAAGAGTTGTCCTGAAGATTAAATGAAACAATGTATAAGAAAATGCTTGACCAGGTCCCTGGTATTTAATATGCACTCAGAGATAACTTCAGTAAAATCTAATCCTCTTATTATCCTACATTCCTTTCAATTAATGAAAGAGTCGAGTCCTTATAATAGCAATTATAACATGGGATTTATGGAACTAAAAAGCTTTGAAAAACACACCAACTTGATGCCAATACAAACCAGAAAGGTCTCCATTTTAATGTCTCTTAGTTTAACAAGAAGGAGGTTTATAAGTTAAATCAAGATACATACCACTATAATCAAAACCAGTACTTCACTCTTCCCCTAAAAATAATCCTTCAACTAAAACTTAAAAAGCTTTTTTAAAGGTCAGAGACATAAGTTCCTCTCACTTTCATTTCTAAAGATGCAAATGCCAGAAGCCCACAAAATATAATAAAATTTATCAAAGTCAAAGGAAAGGACACTGACACCAGCTCAAACTGGCTCAAATGCAGTGTCCACAAGAACCAGGGGAGCCCCTTCACTCAAGTGTGACACCATCCGAGACAACCAGTGTCAGGACTGCCTGTGCTCCATAACAAGTGATTCTTCTCTAATCCTCTGGACTTGCTATGTGAACACTCAGATCTGCTCTCTCTCCCTGGCAATCTCCTTCATATGTAGATAACTCGAATGCTTACACCTGTCCTACCAGTTGGATACCCTGAAAGCATCTCAGTGTGTGCAAAATTAAACATTTCCGGTCCGTTCCTCCTGTGTCCCTGTGTGTCTTAATGGCATCACTATCTTCTCAATAGCCCAAAATAGAATCTAGTTTTCTTACTCTCAGCATTCCCCCCCTCTCTTCCCAAAAGCAAATCAGTTTCAAAGAAAGATCTGTCACTTACCTCTACAATACCACTCAGGACCTATCTCATATCCTATCTCTGGTTAGGGCTGTCCTGACCCACACTAACTGTTCCCACCTAGTTGCCCACCATCGCTCATGCTTAAAGTGAGTCCACCAACTAACTCTGTACAGACTGATCTTGCTCTGCATCCCCCTCCCCACACTACAGTCCCCCGCTGCCTACCATGGCATGCCAGATTTTCAGAACTTGAAAGAACTTTCCTCTGATCCAACCATACATTCACTTGATCTTGGAAGCTCCCCAAATTCAAAATGCTCTAGCCTTGCCTTCAAGGCCATTCCTGCTCAAGACCATTACCATCTAAAAAGCCTGTAATGTCGTGAAAACAAGACCATTCCACTGTTCACAGGCTAAAAGTCAAAATTCTCAACCCAACCAACAGGGATCCATCCACATGACCTGGCCCCTGCCTATCTCCCCAGTCTTGCCAGATTCCAACTCAAAGTCATTATTCAGTCGCTAAACTTCCCATTCCTAACTAAATCAAGTCCTCTCTTTGTCCCCTGCTCTTCACTTCCACGGCCTTATGCAAAATACTAAACTGATTATTGGATAAGTCTTTTCTTTCAATTATACAGTTACTTGTTAACAGCCTGTTTCCTGACCGGAATGTAAGATCCATGAAAGCAGGGACCCTATCTATCTTGTTTTTCCGTATTTCCTCACTCCTCCACATCTGAGATCAAAAGTGTTCAATAGAGCCCTGGCCAGGTGGCTCCACTGGTTGGAGCCACATCCCATACACCCAATGTAGCGGGCTGGATTCCAAGTCAGGGCACATACCTACCTAGGCTGTGGGTTCCATTCCTAGTTGGGACGCATACAGGAGGCAACCGATCGATGTTTCTCACATTGATGTTTCTCTCCCTCACCCTTCCTGTCTCTCTAAAATCAATAAAAACATATCCTCTGGCGAGGATGATTTTTTTTAAGTGTTCAGTAAATAACTACCAACGGCATGCGGGCCTCCGTAGCCCCCCTATGACTAGGGCTATTTGTGTACATGTCTTGTTCTTGCTATATCCCAAACGCCTTGTGAACTAGGCCAAAGTCTGGCTAATCTATTTGTATGCATTATCTGGAAATCCTTGCACAACTGAAGCAAATAATAGATAACTACTAATTAATTAATGAGTGATCTCTCCAAGAGGTACTGCCCTGAACCAGGCCAACTCAGAACTCCATAGTCCCCAGAAATCAGGGCCAACAGGAACCTCCTCTGATGCCCTCTCCGACCGACAGACAGACAGACAGACAGACCGTGTTCCAGTCTGCTGCTCCCAGGGAGCTTCAAAGGGCTGGTTTCCTCACTTTCCTTTAGCCAGCAACCATTGGTTCTTCTATCTCGAATACCTCGCAATCCTGCCCTTCCTACCTCCAGCAACAAATCGCGTCCAGGGCCCTCTCCGTGCAGAGCGCCGCCTCCCCGCGAGCAGTCGGGGGGCTCAGCAGGCCCTGGGGACAAGGGGCTGTCGGAACCGAGCGTGTAGGTAAGACTGGCTCCCCTTTCCGCCTTTCCTTTCACACCTCGATTATCCCCAAGAGGCCCCGTGTCACAGACGGCCTTTGATACATTTGGGGACCCTAAGCTTTTTTGTTGTTGTTCCCAGGTGGCTCGCCGCACCCCAACCCCTTCGGGGTACCCCCACCTCCGCCTCGAACCTTGTCATCGCCCGGTACAGGAAGACCCCAGGCCCCAGACGACCACCACCCCGGAAGCAAATGGTCCTCCAACACCGTGGGGCGGCCCGGCCTCCCCACTTTCCGTCTGGCATCCCCCTCGGGCCTGCAGCCGCCTCGAGCGCCCCCGAGCCCGCACCCCGGGCTGGGCCCGACCCTCCGGCACCGCCTTCCACTCACCTGAAGCGGCCCCCGCAATGCTGGCACTGCTCGCCCACTCAGGCGGCGTGCAGACGCACTGGCCGGTGCCGGGGTGCAGCGCCGCCCGTTACACACGGCCGGGTCACACTCCTTGGCCTCGGGGCGACCGA
>NW_005871226.1:837346-838348 GCF_000147115.1 Myotis lucifugus | reverse complement strand
CGACTCTCGGGGAGTCCAGGGGGCAGGCCTAGCTCCGTCCCGCTCTCACTGCGGAGTAGAAAGGCCTCAGGAGGCTGCGTCGCGCCCGGTGCGAAGCGAGGTGCTGCCTTGGAGCCTCCGCTTGCTCCTCTGTAACAGGGATAGCGAAATAACACGTGTGTTAGGAGCCCAGCGCATAGGCTGTGCTCAGTCAACGCTTCCTAGACGGAACGAGTGCACACACCTTTGATTCAGGCTGATCCAGTAGCAGATCAGACCCCCTTCGGTGGAGGAAGATTGGGGTTATCTTATCTCCCATTATTTGCCCTCCAATCATCCCGAAGAGGGGGCAGCATAAAATCAGGGAGAGAAGCACCCTCGGCCAGCGCAAGTCTGCCTGTAGGCCCCTTCTTGTCCGTTTATTATGTTGATGGCCCCCCTATGAAACATGCTCCCCGGCAGTATGACCTGTGTGGTCCCTGACCTTGGAATCCGGACGACCTCTGTCTCAACCAACAGAAGAGGGTGGCAGAGGTGACCATGTGCCGGTTACAGACCTGAGCTTTAAGAGCACCTGGCAATCTTGATGATGAGCTCTTGGCAATTCTGAGCTGCTCCCCCGACCCCCTCTTTGACCTTGCTATAGAGCAGTGGTTCTCAACCTTGGATGCACAGTAGAATCACCTGGGAATCTTTTTAAAATCCTGATTTCTGGGCCTCATCCTCCGGAAATTCTGTTTCTTTCCTATGGGATGGGGCCACAACATTAGTAACAAAGAAACAGAATTTCCAGAGGACGAGGCCCAGAAATCAGGGTTTTAAAAAGATTCCCAGGTGATTCTAATGTGCAGCCAAGGTTGAGAACCACTGCTATAGAGAGATGATATTGGGGAAAAGAAGGGACCCAGTTATCATCAAGAACTGAGACTCCAGACACATGAACCTACCAGATCCATCCCAATTGAGTGACCAGCCATGCAGGGAAGAAGCCAACTAGGTGGTTCCAGTAGCTGGGCCGTCCTC
>NW_005871226.1:786744-837246 GCF_000147115.1 Myotis lucifugus | reverse complement strand
AAATGATCAAGTAGCTGCTGTTTTAAGCCTCTATGTTTAGAGAGGTTTGTTACTCAGCAATAGATCACCAGAAGTGGAATCAGACTTTGCCTTCACTCCCCACAGCAAAACGGAACCCAGGCTGTGAACTTGCACATTATTTTACCAAACACTCATGGATAACCAAATGGTTTGCCTACACGGAAGAGCAATACAGCTGCCCTTGAACCTTGATACAACAAACATTCTCTTTCTTGTTTCCTTAATCTACTCCCTCCTTTTGTTCTTTTTCCTTCACCTCCAAATGTTCTCAAATTATCTTTTCCTTAAACAAAACAAAATCTAACCTTGACCTATGAAGGGAAGTGTTGCTATCTTCTTTCTCCTTTATTATTGTTGTCAAAGAGTTTCCTACATTTCCTATCTGTGTGGTATATTAAAGATAGTTGCAAATTCTATAACACTCCTTCCATGGAGAAATGGGGACTAATCACCTCCCCCCCCGCCCCCCCAGCCCCAATTCCTCGACTCTGGACTGGCCTTAGTGTTTGCTTAACCAGTAGACTATGGTGGAAGTGCTGGGACTTTTGAGTCGAGGTCATACAAAGTTTTGCAGCTTCCTTCTCAGTGTCTTGGAACACTTGCTCTGGGGAAATCCAGCTGCCAGAAAAGAAGCTCAGCTACTTATTCTGAGACTCCCATACTATGAGGAAGCCAACCCCAGCCTCTCAACTATTTGAGTCTTCCCAGTTAAGGCCCCAGACACTTGTGAATCAGAGAAGTATCATCTCTGCTGAACTCACCCCAAATTACAGATTTGAGCAAAATAAATAAGTGTACTTGTTTCAGCCACTAAGTTTTGGGACAGTTTGAGACAGCAATACATTACCAAAATACTCTGTAACTTGCTTCCTGCGAAGACAAGAATAAGTCTTATGAGGTAAACTTAGATTAAGAATGGCGATATACAATGGACACAAGACACTGGGGGGGGGGGGGGGGGTAAGGAAGGCCGGGGGAAGGTCAATTGGGAGAAAAAAAAGGAGACATATGTACTACTATCTTTAATACTTTAAACAATAAAATAAAATTTTAAAAAAGAATGGCGATATAATTATGTATACATTTTTATGCCCTAACCGGTTTGGCTCAGTGGATAGAGCATCGGCCTGCGGACTTAAGGGTCCTGGGTTCGATTCCGGTCAAGGGCATGTACCTTGGTTGCGGGCACAACCCCAGTGGGGAGTGTGCAGGAGGCAGCTGATCGATGTTTCTCTCTCATCAATGTTTCTAACTCTCTATCCCTCTCCCTTCCTCTCTGTAAAAAATCAATAAAATATATTTAAAATTAATTATGTATACATTTTTAATGTACAACTAGTCATATATATATATATATATATATATATATATATATATATAATATGAAGTGGGTTCTGATCTTATTGGCCAGTTGCTCCTCATGGAAGAAGTCACTGCAGCTCCAGAAGTTATTTCTGTTGGACTCCTCATGCCTTATCACTAAGGTTTTGTGGCTTTTCTACCTGGAATTCCATGCCACCTTCTTCTCTACTAGTCCTTATCGAGGTGGCCACTTCCAGGTCCTAGGAACTTTAATGCCAATGGCAAAGAATTCCTAGCCTTCGATCTGGAACTGCTCTAAGTCCAGACTCTAAATAAGAGTCCTCACCAACTGCATGGCCAAGGAGGTTTGCATGCACTATGATAATTTGAAAGTACCTCTGCCAGTGTGTGTGTGTGTGTGTGTGTGTGTGTGTGTGTGTGTGTGTGTTTTATAATCTTCAAGGATGTGTCTTTATTTATTTTACATATAGAGAGAGAAACACTGATCAGTTGCCACCCACACGCGCCCCAACTGGGGATTGAACCTGAACCTAGGTATGTCCCCTGACTGGAAATTCAACCCAAAACCTTTTTAATGTACAGGACGACGCTCCAACCAACTGAGTCACAGGGCTGTGTGTGTGTGTGTGTGTGTGTGTGTGTGTGTGTGTGTACTCAAGAAAAGCATTCTCTCTGTGAGGCCCTTTTGCTCTCTCTGATTCCATGTAATCATTTTTTATATCTTTGCTTGCATCATCTCAAGGTCATGGACATGGATGGGTTTTATAATCCTCGGTTTTTACTCATGCAGTGTCTTAGGTCAGTTTCTCTAGAAGCAGAGCCTGACACAGGGTTTGAGTGCATACTTTATTGGGCATGCTCTCAGGAGACAGGCAATGAAGAAAGCAGGACAGAGCAGGAAAGGAAGCTAAGCAAGGATGTGGCCTTATCTGGAGTTTAGCTTCAGCCTGATCCTATGGAGAGCCCTGGATCATGAATTGTACCATGGAGTTGATCTCACCTTGAAGCAAAAAGGCCAGCGTTTTGTACACATATATCATTAGTAGCCAACACTCAGCAGTAAAAAGGATTCGGTAAAAGAAATTTAGGAGAGGAATCAGTAGTCTGCTATACAACAAATATTTATTGAGCAATAGAGAGCAAAGATGAATACTACCCTGGTAAAAACCTATCTGATCAGCTGTCTAACCTTTCCTAACCATCAACAGATCTTATACTTTTAGTCTACGTAGAACAAAGCAATTTCCTGATTGCAGCTGTCAGGTTCTCACCTACCCTATATTGTCTGTGAAAAAGGCTGATCCTGAAAGTTTGAAACAAACACAACTCAGAGGATTCTAGACAGCAATGGAGCTCCACTGGGTAGCAGCTCCCATGTGAGATGTAAGTCACCTTACAAACATATGATCCTAATAGTTCTTGGCAGGCTCTATAGCAGTGGTTCTCAACCTTCCTAATGCCGTGACCCTTTAATACAGTTCCTCATGTTGTGGTGACCCCCAACCATAAAATTATTTTCATTGCTTCTTCATAACTGTAATTTTGCTACTGTTATGAATGGTAATGTAAATATCTGATATGCAGGATGTATTTTCATTGTTACAAATTGGACATAATTAAAGCATAGTGATTAATCACAAAAATAATATGTAATTATATATGTGTTTTCCAATGGTCTTAGGCGACCCCTGTGAAAGGGTCGTTCGACCCCCAAAGGGGTCGCGACCCACAGGTTGAGAACCGCTGCTCTACAGGAACGTGCTTAGGAGATCCTTGCCCTGGGAGCACAGGGTTAGTCCCCTGAGTTGTTGGCAGAGCTCCTGGTGGCCTCCATAGACAAGCCCCACAAAAACAGGAAGTAGCCTTTATATCAGCTCAAGGGACAAGACCTTGGGAAGAGATCACCAATTTAAAGGCAGAGCACTTGCCCTAGCTGGTTTGACCCAGTGGATAGGGTGTTGGCCTGTGGACTGAAGGGTCCTGGGTTTAATTCAGGTCAAGGGCATGTACCTGGGTTGCAGGCCCTGGTTGGGGTGTGCGCATGTGAGAGGCAGCCAATATTACACATACAAGAGACTTATTGGGGAAATGTCTATGAATGATAAAGGGGAAGGAAGCAGAAAAAGGCAGGGAGAGGATAGAGACTGGAATAAAAATTGACAGCTGTGAAGAAAAGGGGGAGGAAAGATTGGTTAAGAAGAGTCGCAAACTACAGTATAGCTCCAAGAAAGGCTTGTCCAGGCCAATGAGGAGGACTGGAACCAAAGTTGTCAGTTGGAGTAGCCTTTCATCTCACAGGAATGAGCCTGCATTAGTGCAAATGTGGTGGTAGAGCCACAGGGATAGCAGATCATCTGCCAGTCAATTCAATGCCCCACAGCAAGAGACC
The DNA here is from genome assembly GCF_000147115.1 of Myotis lucifugus. Lineage (NCBI taxonomy): Eukaryota > Metazoa > Chordata > Mammalia > Chiroptera > Vespertilionidae > Myotis > Myotis lucifugus. Next base: position 833,513 of record NW_005871226.1, on the reverse strand, counting down.
AGAATGATGCATTTTCATGGCTACTATACCTGGCAATATTCCTTTCCACCACCTCCCTGGAGATGAATGGGATGGCTTCTCAGTCAGTGCCCCCTCTAGACATCTTACCTTTCACAAGTTAGATGCACAGCCCTGGCTTGGCTTATTTGTTTATACTGAATAAGCCCCAGGTTTCTTGGGTAATTCACTGGAAAAGAAAGAGGGATTCAAGGGGAAAACACTGGATTTCCTCCTATTAAGGACAGATCAGTGTTCTAATTTTTGTTGTTCCTGTTGTTAATCCTCACCAGAGGATATTTTTTTTCCATTGCTTTTCAGAGAGAGTGGAAGGAAGGGATTGGAGGGAGGGACACACACACACACACACACACACACACACACACACACACACACACATCCACTGGTTGCCTCCTGCACGCACCCGACCCAAGGGTGGGGAGTGAACCTGCCACCTTTCAGTGAAGGGAAGGGATGGGATGGGCAGGGGTGATGCTCTAACCACTGAGCCACCAGCCAGGGCAGTGTGTTCTAATTATTTATTAAAGAAATAGGAATTGACCATACTATATCCCAAGTAATGAGTTTGTACGTTACTGATTATATAAGAAAAGAAAGTCTGAAATAGAAGCTAGAAAAGACTTTATAATTCAAGTTATAGTTAGCTATTGAACTAAAAGCAATGTGGTGCTTTTTAAAAATGTCCACAAATTCCTTAATATGCCCTTTAAATGTTGGAGTTTAGTTCAATTCCTGTGAGTGCATATGCCCAGGTTTCGGGCCCTTTCTGGCCTTTTCTAGAAGGCCAGATTTATTACTCACTTCTAACAAATAGAATGTTATAGAATTATGCTATGTGACCTCTGTGGCTAGGTCATACAAAGGATAACTCTCTCTCTTTCTCTCTCTCTCTTTCTCCTCCCTTCCTCTCTTTTCTCTTGCTTTGGAGGAAGCCAGCCATCGTGTAATGAAGACATTTCAGCAGCCTGTGGAGAACTGCCCAAGTGGGGAGGAACTGAGGCCTCCCACTAAGAGCCAGCACAAACTTGCCATCAAGGCTTCAGATGACAGTGGCCTTGGCCAATATTTTGACTGTGACCTCATGAAAGACCTTGAGCCTGAATTGCCTAGTAAAGCTGCCCTTGAATTTCTGACTCATAGAAACTGTGAGAATAGCCCAGCCCACATGGTTCAGTGGTTGAGCGTGGACTTATGAACCAGCAGGTCACGGTTCGATTCCTGGTCAGTGCACATGCCCAGGTTGCAGGCTAGATTCCCAGTGTGGGGCATGCAGGAGACATCCGATCAATGATTCTCTCTCATCATTAATGTTTCTATCTCTCTCTCCCTCTCCCTTCCTCTCTGATATCAGGGTGTTTTTTTAAACTGAGAATTATAAATTGTTATAAGTCCCTGAATTTGGGAGTAATTTGTCTCATAGTAATAGATAACAACAAGAGTTTGGAAGTCCACCTACATGCACCCAACACCATGACAGAAGATATTAATTCTGAGACAATATAGCAAACCCACGGAAGATGTCCATTTCCTTCTTTCCTGCTTTGGCTCATAGACAAGCCATTTCCTCCTCAAGCTAACTTCCATCAAAGCCCACTGTCCTGGTGCCACCAGAATCCCCATCTCTATTTCTAGTGCTTACCTAAGGCCCTGATACAGACTGCTACAAGTGTTGTGATCAAGGCTCGTGAGGTCTACACAGAAGTCGCCATCTCATGTTGCTACCCAGCCACTGGCACCAACTCTCATTATCTGAGACGTCACTGGCAGCAACACCGCCTTCATTACTGCAAATTGGTTCTTGCATACACTTGTACTGTGACTATGGCAGGAACCCCAAGATGGGGGATGGTGGCAGGTAACCCTGTGTGCAGAACCAGCTGACCTAAAGGTGTGGCCCAGATTGCAGTGTTTACCAAGTTAAACAGGCTGAAGCCACCTCAGCATATCAAAAATGGCTCAACGCACAAGGAGTGTTTACCAATGAACCCCGGCAAGCCAGGGCCAAGGGCATTAATTATGAACAAGGTTCATTAATTAAGGACAGAAAGAAAGCAAACCTTCAGGAAGTCCATGAGTCAGAGTCCTGGGCTTGGGACAGCTTTGAAGTCTGTGCCTATTGCCAGTGGTGTGGTCCCCACCCTCAGGACTAGCATGAAGCCCTCAGGCCCCTTCTCTCATATGCATTTCAAGGGAGGCTATAGCTTTTTTTTTTTCATGTGGAAAGTTCCCACAGAGTTGCCAGGGCTCAGACTCTGTCTCATACTGGCAAGAAAGCTTCAACAATTTTATATTAGTTTAGATACCCCCCAAAGAAAGCCCTGTGGCAAGGATTCAAGGTCAATATGGGTCTTAACCCCGGGAAGCAGGTGGAGAGTAGGGAAGTAAGACCTGGAAGGGAAGAGAAGTCAATACTTATCAAGCTAGTTACTGGTGTGAGCAATCAGAACTTAATTCCACAGGGGGAATTTTGGGAAATGGTATAGGACACATGCCTTAGAGGCAAGGGGGCCAGAGTATTTAAGGGTATTTATACACCAAATCCAGTCAGTTATTATGGAGGGGAGTGGTGTTAATTACTGTGGAGACCAACACAGACATGCAGATATTGGTTGATCAACCTTTTGTTTATTGGTCATCTAGCTGTGAACTGTGCATTCATATCCTTTGATCATTTTTCTTTTCTTTTTAAATATATTTTTATTGATTTCAGAGAGGAAGGGGAAGGGAGAGAGAGAGAGAGATAGAAACATCAATGAGAAAGAAACATCAATCGGCTGCCTCCTGCACGCCCCCTACTGGGGATGGAGCCCACAACTGGGCATATGCCCCAACCTGAATCAAGCCTGTGACCTCTTGGTGCATAGGACGATGAGGGCATACTTATTTTTAATTTGGTGAATTTAACCATCTTTTCTTTTTTTTTCTTTTTTTTGTATTTCTTTTTTTTTTAAACCCTCTTTTCTTTATAGTCTGCCTTTTGTGTCTTGTTTAAGAAAGTCTTTCCTACCTTGAGGTAATTAAGATGATAATTTACTAGGCATTTTTGCTTTTTTTACAGATAGTCTTTAATCCAACTAGAAATCATTTATATGATGATGCAATCTAGGAAGTCAATACTTCATTTTTATCATGGAAAACATCAAACATATACAAAAATAGAATAATATAATGAACCCAGCTTCAATAATTATTAACTTATTTCAGTTGATCATTGGTGTGTAAAATATTATCCCAACTTCACAAATTAAAACTAATAAACATTTGTTATCTCACACAATTTTTGTAGGTCAGGATTTCAGAAGTGACTTAACTGTGTGGTTCTGGCTCAGGCTCTGTCATGAGGCTGCAGTCCAGCTGGGCTGCAGTCATCTGAAGCCTCACTTAACTGGGGCTAAAGGACCTGCTCCAAGGTGACTCTCGCCTATGGCTGGTAAGATGTTGGCAGAAGGCATCTGTTTCTTGCCACATGGACCTTTCCATAGAGCTGCTGGAGTGTCCTCATGGCATGGTGGCTGGCTTCCCCCAGAACGAATGATCCAAAAAAGAATAACGTGGAAGTTTCAATAACCTTTATGATGCGGTGTTGGGAGACACACAAGAATGTGTGTCCACGGTATTCATTAGAAACAAGTCACTACATCCCGCCCACAAGGGAAGGGGAATTGGGCTCTACCTTTTGAAAAGAGGAATGTCAAATTAGTGAATGTTTTAAAAATCAGCACATAACTCGTGGGTAATATTTCAACTATGCCTCCATCCACTCTTCCTTACCAACTGCATTATTTTGAAGGAAATTGCAGACATCATAGTATTTCATATAGAAGTACTCCTATGTGAATTTCTAAAAGATATGCTCTGAAGAAATGTCATAACCACAATACCATTATCACACAAAAAGTTAACAATAAAACAATAATTCCTCAATATCCTGTTAGCATTCAAACTTCCTTATTCTCTCTCTCTCTCTCTCTCTCTCTCTCTCTCTCTCTCTCTCTCTATTTCTGTGCAGACCTCCAGATCCTCTCAGGCTCACCTGCCTCTTAATTAAGCCTACATCAGTTCTGCACAGGCTCCAGTCAGCCTCACACAGCTGCCCCCAGTCATGTTCTCAGGGATTCTGTTTCATGCTGCAAGGTGGGATCTGTTTGGCACCCAGGCATGCACAACCCAAGAGTGCCAGGGATTTAATATTCTTTGAGGCAAACTTTGACCAATAGAGACTGAGAAACAATGGACAACTGCTTTTGTTATGGAGTCCAGGGGCTTGCTGCTTAGGGTGTTCTACTCAAGAACAAGACACGGTTGTCAGGTAGTTCTATTTATTTGCAGCAAGTAAAGGAGACAGGGGATTCACATCCAACGCTCTGTATCCCTGAGGGGAGGCTTAGCCATTGCTTATATACACTATTTAAATTAATTGACTTCTTTGCAGTTGGCTACACTTATCAGGTTGGGTTCCTGTCAAGCTCATCCCGTTTAAAGCTGTGTCTGCAAAATACATTTTAACATTTAGCAAGCGTAGCATTTAGTAAGAACCACCCAGACCTTGAGATCCTTGGTCTATCTAACACTTTCCCTTTCATCCCCAGATCAGCAGTCCTAAGACACAGTATATGCAGCCTCTAAGAAGGGCTAGGCATTAAGGAATTACTTGATCATGCTTCCTGTATTGGCTTTGCCCACTTCTGTTTCACTTAGTGTCCCTCGGTCCTGCTCCCTGAGACTGCATTCCTCAGTAGTCTGGGCAGACAGCTTTTTTGTTTTGTTTTGTTTTGTTTTGTTTTGTTTTGTTTAAATCAGGTTATGCTTTCTGGAGGACCCCAGCTAGGAAACAGTTGCTTCCAAACAAAGTGCACACTTTGCATTTGACTTTTTGTCTTGTAGGGCTCTTTGATCAATAGGTTCCATGCCCTCCCATTTCTTTTCCTTTGAACTATTTGGTTACCATAATAAATCATACTGTTTGTTCTGAGGAGTTTACCACATTATAGATTTCCCTGATCTCTCTTACTAAGGTGCTGTTTATCATGCTATCTGTTCCCTATTATTTCCTAACCGATAGTTAGGCCTAGAATCTTGATCAGATTGAGCTTTGAATGTTTGGCAAGAATACATCATGGTGATATTAATTGCATCACATCAGGAGATGCAATGTCTGTTTGTCTCTTCATGATTTTAAGATTGATAAGTTCAGGGGCAGTCATTCTAATCCATCCATTATAAACTCCCCACCAGTCTTTCACATAATGATTAGCAGCCAAAGTTAATCATGCCCTAGAACTGTACTGTCCGGTACAATAGCAATTAGCCACATGTGGTTATTTAAATTTAATGAAAATTGAATAAAATTAAATTCCTTAGTCACACTAGCCACATTTTTAAAAAATACAATTTTATAGATTTCAGAGAGGAAGGGAGAAGAAGGGAGAGATAGAAACATCAATGATGAGAGAGAATCATTGATCAGCTGCCTCCTGCACACCCCACATTGGGGACTGAAGCAGAAACCCGGGCATGTACACTGACCAGGAATCAAACTGTGACCTCCTGGTTCATAGCTTGACAATCAACCACTGAGCCACCCCGGCTGGGCACTAGCCACATTTGAAGTGCTCAATAGCTAGTGGCTTTTGTATTGAACAATGCAAATATAGAATATTTCCATCATCGTAGAAAGTTGCATTAGACAAAACTAGCCTAGAACCATTATTTTACTTTTATTCTAAATTTATAATTTCAAGTATTTCATCTTAAATCTATCATCCTTTATACATTTATTTGCTGTAATTGTTCTATAAAGAATCATATTCCCTCATCAACTATTTAGTTACCCTGAGGTATAGTTTCTATAGTAAAAGCTGTAAAAATGCTTATTTGCCTTTATTTGCAAGTATTCAGAATAATGAGATTATTTCCTGGCATCCTCGGCATCCTCCAAAGTGGATCAAAGCTTTTGGGTTTTTTGTTTTGTTTTGTTTTATTGTTTTCAAGATCATTATGAACTGATGAATAATGTATTTAATGTCTTTCAGTTCATTGTAGTTACCGTTCTTATTGATGCTCAAATTTTCCCATTTGATAGTTTGGTTCCTACCATAATATTTTATAGGTTTTTTCATTTCCAATACGAGATGTATCAGGCTTTTCATGTACATTTTCTGCCCCATGGAATCAGACATTTCTTCAAATGGCCCTGGTTCCTTTTAGAGAAAAATGGCATGCTCATTCCTAGTGAGTTGGTTGTTCTATTTTATTTTTTTTAAAACATAAAGAACTAGAAAATAATCTTTTTTAAAGAAAATACATCCTTGACAATATAAAAAAAGAACTCTTACCATTTGCAACAGCATGGATGGACCTAGAGAGTATTAGGCTGAGCAAAATAAGTCATTCAGAGAAAGACAAATATCACATGATCTCGCTCATATGTGGAATCTAATGAACCAAATAAACTGATAATCAAAAATAGACCCAGAGACATAGAAGCATGATCAGACTGTTGAACCTCAAAGGGAAGGCAAGGGAGGGTGGGTAGGAAGAGATCAACCAATGAACTTGTATGCACAGATGCGTAACCCTTGGACACAGACAATGGGATGGCGAGGACCTGGTGGGTGGGGCGGGGATGGGATCTGGCTGGAAAAGGTTAATGGGGGAGGGGGGAGGACCTATGTAATACTTTCAACAATAAAGTTTAAAAATAAAATACATTTTAGCTTCAAAGTGATATTCCAGGTTAAGATTTAGGACTACAAAGTTTTGTTTAACTTCTTTGATTTCATGTTTGTATCTCTTTTCTACTGGACTGATATTCCTGGTTCCTAAGGTTATCAACACAAATACTCTCTTTGTCTTATAATGCCTATAATAACTTCATTCAGCTGTGCCCATAATGTATTGATTATTAAATATCTTTAATATCACCCTTGCTTTATGATCTACAAATTCTGTAAATTAATTTTTCTCTGCCAGAATTTCCTCATTTAAGGGAATTGCTATTCTCCTACCACCCATGATGTAATGAACCTGTCAGGCAAGGAACTTGGCCTCCCCTTCCATTGGAGTGAAAAATACTCATGGGATATGAGAGAACCAACACCCCAAGGGTGAACTTTGGCCAGTGCAAGATAAGAAACAGAGAGGAACTAGTGAATAGTCTTCTTTCACTTTCACCCCTCAATGGACCATTTCAAGACCTGGTCGGTTTGCATAACTTTTTAGGAAGATTCCTGTGTAACTAAGCAACCCGATATGTTTTCTTTTCTTTTTCTTTCTTTTTTTAAAATCCTCACCCAAGGATTTTTAAAAATATATTTTTATTGATTTCAGAGAGGAAGGCAGAGGGGATCGAGCAGGCAACCCAGGCATGTGCCCTTGACCGGAATCCAACTCAGGACCCTTCAGTCCACAGGCCGATGCTCTATCCACTGAGCCAAACCAGCTAGGGCAATTTTATTTTATTTTTTTAGAGAGAGAGGAAGGGAGAAAGAGAGAGAGAGAAGGAAAGAGCAAGAGAGAGAAGGAGACACCAATGTAAGAGAGATAATCATTGGCTGCCTCCTGACAGGGGATCAAACCTGCAACTTAGGTATATGCCCTGACCGGAATCAAACCTGCAACTTTTTGGTGTACGGGATGACACTCCAACCAACTGAGCCACCTGGTCAGGGCCAGGTATGTTTTTTTGAAGCTGCAGGGATCCCAGTAATATAACACCTTGCATTTGCTTTGTTTCCGTCCTCTGTCTAACTTGTTGCTCTGGATTGTACCTCCAATTAAGACCCCTGCTCTGTTCTCTAGGGAATCCAGGCAAAAACAATCTAGGCAAAGGCAGTCTTCCAGGATCTTCTGGGTGAAGAGCTGTGAGTTTATATATCTAATAAGCACTCCAAGATACATGGCCCTGGCATAGCTAGAGCCTTTTGGGAGCATTGATGTGGATTCTGGGGAAAAACAGATATGATTCTCTCTAAGATTATGAGCTACATGTAAAAATATTATAGTAGAGCCCTGGCCAGTGAGGCTCGGTGACTGGAGCATCAGCCAGCACATCAAAGGATCTCGGGTTCATTTCGTAGTAAAGGGTGGGTATCTGGGTTGTAGGTTCCATCCCTGGTTGGGGCATGTGCGGGAAAGCATCCAATTGATATCTCTCTCTCTCTCTCTCTCTCTCTCTCTCTCTCTTTCTTCTTCTTCTTCTTCTTCTTCTTCTTCTTCTTCTTCTTCTTCTTCTTCTTCTTCTTCTTCCTCTTCTCTTCTCTTCTCTTCTCTTCTCTTCTCTTCTCTTCTCTTCTCTTCTCTTCTCTTCCCTTCCCTTCCCTTCCCTTCCCTTCCCTTCCCTTCCCTTCCCTTCTCTTCTCTTCTCTCCCCACCCCCGCCTCTTTCCTCCCTCCCTCCCTCTCTCCCTGCCATTCTCTCTTAAAATCAATGGAAGAAATATCCGTGGGTGAGGGTTGACAAAAAAGATAAGTAGTTTAGTAGATATATGTTTATTTCCTAACACATATTTCACTCTACTTCTGGTAACAGTGTATTGATTTTGAAGGAGGAGAGAAGAAACTACTCCTTTTTTTATTCTTAGCTCATCTACTTTGGATGGAGCTGACTTCTCTTTGAGTCCATAGATGGACATATAATCCACACTGACCAATCATATTCCCTGACCACAGATTGTTTGGGGTAGTCACGTGACCCAGTCAGAGCCCTTGAACTATGGGATTGTTAAAAGAGAAAAAGCCTCTTTTTCTCCCCTGGACTAAGAGCATCAAAGATGTGGAGCCATTATGAGGAACCTGAATATAAAGCCGACACAACAAAAGACAGGATACTGTGGAGGGCGTACAATGAGTCCTACCTAGTTGACATTGATGGAGCTCTTGGTTCAAGCACCACTCAGACTTTCCTACCTCAGGTTACAACTCTTGGATTACACAGGCTAATGAGTTTTCTTTTCCTGTTCGAGCCCGTTTGGGTTGGGCTTTATACCACTTACAACCAAAATGGTTATGACAGCTGCAATGATGGCAGCTGCAGGAAAATACATTGCTGCCGTGTGACCAGACCCTGGGTGACAGTGACACCTATTCACAAGAAAGAAAGAATTAGAAGTAAGAGATGGAGAGAGGGAAGGAGAGCAAGTGATTGCTATGGGCAACATCCAAGTACTACCAGGATCCTGTCACTCCTGACACATATTGCACCTTTGAGATCTCAATTATTTGAACCAACAAATTCCCTTTTTTGCTTAAAGAAGTAAAAATTAAGCTTTATCACTTTCAAAGGAAAGCGTTCTGACTCACACAATGTCCTCTTTTCATTTTTCCTGAATCATTTTAATTTTTCCTTATTGAGTTGAAGGCAATCTTTTTTTTTCTTCAAGACAATCTTTACATATTCTGAAATTGACCTTTTTTGTCCATTGTTTGCTATAAATAATTTATTCTACCACCTATCTTTCCCTTTGTTTATGCTATTTCTCAGTGCTGAAAAGGCTGTGATTTTTATGGGGTCTAAATAAACAAGTTTCACCTTTATCATTTTTGGATTATTAGACATGGTCCTTTTGGTTGAAATTGATGGAAACACAATACAATCTAGTTTAAATTAAAAGACAATAAAAAATAAAATAAAATAAAAGACAATATATCGGAGTTCTAGAGATATTTGGTTTTAAGGCTCAACTAGAATCAACTCCAACTGTCATTGGGACCATTTCTCTCTCAATCTATCAGTTCTCTGGACTTCTTTCCCATTGAAGCTCTCTTCACCTTTTTAAAAACAGCCCATATTCTTATACTTTACAGCTCCAAAGGAAGAAGACTCTCCTGATGATTGGGCATAGGAATCCAAGCAGAGCCTGATGGCTATTATGGGCACTCTAACAGATAAGCATTATCTACCCACTCCTATGTCTAGTGGCTGTATCAATCATTTCAAATTACTCAAAATGTGCTCCACACAGATTGAAAGAGTTTTGTTACGGAAGGATGGAAGAAGGGAAAACGTGGTAAGCATGTAATAGCTACCATACTCATCTCTGTCTTTTATATTTAGTTTATGAAAACCTTTCTCTCCCCAAATTATATTTATATTTATATATATTTACTTATATCACATATTTTTTAATCCTCTCAAATTTTTGACTTTAAAACTTGTGTTTTCATTTTAGAGCTACATTTAATCTAGAATGTATTTTTATTTATGGCATGAACTAGAAATCTAACAATTTTTTTCCATATGAAAAACCTATTGTCTTAAAAACATACGTTGAATAATCGATCTTCTCCCCACCAGCTGGAAATGCCATATTCATTACAAATTAAATTCTACATTTATGTGGTTCTCTTTCTTGACTATACATTGCTCCATTGATCTAGTCTTCTATTCCTGCAACGATTCATGTTCCTCAAATAACAGTTAACTTTACTGGGAAGCACTGCTTTTTCCTTGGTCCTAAATTTCTTCTAACAGGCATGTTTTGGGCTGTGGTTCTCTTTGATCATATTCCCATTAATCTGATTCTGTCCATTTTTTAATTTATTCAGTGATTTTAAATTGTTACAACAAAAACCAATTGAGAAATTGACGAGCCCAGAAAAAAGGCAACAAATGACAATGATTTAAAATCTTGTTTCATGGATGTAAAATTTTCTCAAATCTCTCAGGGAATATTAATGATAGTAGATTTTTACAAGTTTGTTTCTGCTCCTTGTCATTGTTGTTGTTTCGAGTTCCTTCTTTCCTGTTTGTTTAGGTCTCTGATTTTCTTATTAGCAGCTTTCCACATTAGGTGACTTATGGCCCTCTGTTGCTATGCATATGACCTGGAGCTTATGCTTGTAGGTGGAGTGTATTGATTGGGGCCTCAGGGTAACAGGATGGGCAGGTACTTGGAAGTTTCATTGGGACACCCCTCCAAATGCCAATTTCTGTCGTTATTTTCCTCTGGGCTGGTCCATTTCTCAAGTGAAGGCTCCTTTTACCAGAGGCCAGGTGGGAGGGAATGTGTGAGTGGAAGAGAGTGGATAGTGGAATATCTGCTTGGCTCAGAGCACGGGATGATGCCAGGGTCTCCATTCAGAATGCAAACTTCATGCATTTCCCCAGGGTCCACCTCACCCTGAGCTATGCCAGATCCCTAAGCTGAGAATTTTGGGTCCGACCTTTCCAGATGACAAACTGAAGTTTTCTGTCCTGGTAGAGGAGGGCCAAGATTTTCAACTATGTCCTCTATTTCCAGCACCAACCCTCACGCTGACATCAGAGATGTGTGGTATTTCCAATCTCTGAGCCTTTCTGAGGTGCTAAAGCACAAATTGGTTTTTCTCTTATTGACTCACCCCCATCTACTTAGAAAACTGCAAGCAACTTTAGAGCAAAATTCTGAAACAAAAGACTGTGAGAAGTTATCAAAATTTGATTTAACTTGTCAAGGAAGGAACCAGCAGGTAGACACACACAAAAAAGCTGTTTTCTTTATAAACCGTGGAAAAAGGGACTCGGTGGGACTCTTTCCCCCTCCCACGTGGGAATCTGTACTTGTTCTTCAATAAATTTCCACCTTTACTATAAAAAAAAAAGCTGTTTTGCCAGTGCTTGAAAAACAGGTGTGTGTGTGTGTGTGTGTGTGTGTGTGTGTGTGTGTCCAAAACAGAGCTAATAAAAGGAGTTCCAAAGACATTTGCTAGGAACTGTGTCCAAAACAGAGCTAATGAAAGGAGTTCCAAAGACATTTGCTAGGTAAAATTCAAGAATGGTAATAAAAATCCTTATGTTTAACCAGGCTATAAAACCTTAGAACCTATTGGTTTCTAAGTTGAACTATAACTATATAGGACCATAAAACTGTGCCTTCAATAGCTGTGACTCAATTAGATACACCATGGCAATGGAATTACATTCCCCGGGACACAGCTTCTATTTTCATTCAAACAGGTGTTTGAGGTGTTTCCTTGAGATATCAGGAATCAATCAACCATAATTTGGTCTTTTTTCCAAGTGTGTGTGGAATCACTTCTCTTTCTTCCCTATGCCAGGTAACATATAACATATTATTGACATCATTAGCTCAATCTTGCCTCAATGCCTGTTATTTTTTCCTTGTGGGTTTTGTACTTTTTTTCTAACTTACTGTATTTTAGCAAAGTTTGGGGAGGAATCCGGCATTAATTCACGAGCTCAATTACCTTTTTTCTTTTAACCATGCATTTCTTTCTACTCTCTATCTTCCAGGACTTTCTTAAAATGTGTGTTAGCTTTTTGTTTGTTTGGTTTTTAAATATATTTTTATTGATTTCAGAGAGGAAGGGAGAGGAAGAGAGAGAAACATCAATGATGAGAGAGAATCATTGATTGACTGCCTCCTGCACACCCCCTATTGGGGGATTGAGCCTGCAACCCTGTCACGTGCCAAACTGGGAATTGAACTGTGAACTCCTGGTTCATGGGTCGATGCTTAACCACTGAGCAACACCAGCTGGTCTTGTTAGTTTTGCAGTTCCCTGATGCTGTTGTAGACCTATTAGTTTCTCTGTTTCATGTCTTTTCTGGATTTCATTGGGAGTTTTCAGCAGGAATGGCACTTTTCACCATCTTGATCCAGGCCTTTTCCTGATTATATCAATGTTTGATTCCAAATATCAATCTCACCCTTGGGAATGGAGATAAATGGTTCCCATTATTCAGATAAACATTACTGTATCGTGGCAAGAATTAGTAGGTATTTTGTCTTCCAGCCTCTCTACTTCTTACTAGTCCTCTATCCCCATAAGGTAGATACCCCCTCAGTGGTCCTTTGGAAGTGCTTTACCTCTGCTTTTCAAACTTTAATGGGCATAAGTAGCAGTAAGTAGCCAGTTATAAATGTAGAACCCCAGACTCCACCCCCAGAAGATGGAGAAGGTTAGGGAATCTATATTTTAAAGAGGGCTCCATGTCAAATCTGGGGCCATGCTGGCCTCAAATGAATAATGCAAGGATGCACTATAATATACTGAATAAAAAGGAATTTATCCATCTGTAGTGGCATTAACACAAAACATTTCAGGGAAATAGAAAAGACAGTTTTTCATAGAAAAATGCCACCTAGTCAATGTAAAAGGATGATACAAATGGAAAAACATAATCATTTTACAAACATTCTAGTAACAGTTGATTCAGACAGGATTCATCAATGGAAGATAAAACCATTGCAAAGAAAGGAGTTGGAAAAAGATATTCAAAAGATCTGGAAGTATCACCCTAAGGATATTTAGTAATTATGAAAAGGGAAGATACCTTTACCCTGGCGAGATCTAGTAGTCACCATCTTTTTTTTTTCTTTTTTTAAAATTGATTTCAGAGAGAGGAAAAGAGAAGGAGCGAGAAATAGAAACATCAGATGAGAGTCATGGATTGGCTGCCTTCTGCGTGCCTCCTACTGGGGATCGAGCCCACACCCAGGTACGTGCCCTGACCGAGAATTGAACCGTGACCTCCTGGTTCATGGTTGATGCCCAACCACTGAGCCACAACAGTCAGGCTGATAGTCATCTTTTTTATTTTTAATCCTCACCTGAGGATATTTTTCCATTGATTTTTAGAGAGAGTGGAAGAGAGGAAAAGACAGAGAGAAATATTGATGTGAGAGGAACACATCGATTAGTTGCCTCCTGCACTTGCCCCAGGGAGTAGCCTTGACCGTAATCAAACCCTGGACCCTTCAGTCTGTGCCAGAAGCCAATTCCAGCATGTCATAATTTGAAGAGTTTCATCAAAAGGTTGTTAGAACTTGGGGACTCAACAAGGGCTGAGTCACACATGTAGTCACCTGTTGGGAATGGCTGAGGGCATTTCCCCAAATCTGAAAAGGAACGATTGCTTGGCTGCCAGACAGCTCAGGGCATCTTAATCTACATGTTATTGCCTCCTACTGGCCAAACACCTGAACAGCCGTAGGCTAATTTCCCCCATTCTGACAATGCTTCTGTATAGGAAACCCTGACCCTTTGAAGTGTATATCTTTGCCTCGCCTCAGGACAATTTGTGTTAATAAAAAGCATGGGGTCCTGAGACGAGGAAAACTTATCTTAGTTTCCTTTAAACTAGGCTCCTCTGACCCCCAAATGCCTTTCAAAATTATGTTTCATCTCTGGACTCTTTATTAATCTACACACAGCCTTCTCCAGATTTCCTGGACCCTTCTTGATGCCAGAACAAGAACCCAGGCAAGTCTGCATCCTGAAGCTCTATCCACTGAGCCAACCTGGCTAGAGCTGTAGTCATCATTTTGACCAAGGGATTACATTTAGCATAATTACTAATGTGATCAGCTGACTGATGTGACTCATTGAGATGAACACTCTATTACCTAATATTTCTACCAAAATTCTGAACAGAGATTTTTTTAGGAAATCAAGGCCTTGTGCATTATGATGTCATAGTTATTTTAAATACAAGGGCTTATTTAATGGATATGATCAATACTTTAAAACTTTCAGTTCCCCTCTACCACAGACTCCTTTGTATTCTGGAAGTGACCGGGGAGCACTTTTGTGTAGTCCTCTTAGAATCCCCCATTCTCCCTCTGCAAAGGTCACCAGTCAGGCCTCTATTGTATGAAAAGAAAGAGCTTTGTCTCTGCCCTTATATTTCTTTTTTTTTTCCTTTTTGGTATTTGTATCAGATATTAAACTGATAAGAACAGATACTATACTTGATCTTAGTATAGCCAAAAGGCTGAGAAGCGATCCGCCCTTTTATTTCTTACAAGAGGCCCGAAGCATGAAATTCATGCAAGAGTAAGCCTTCCTTCCCCCAGCTGCTGGCACCAGCTTCCCTCCAGCACCTGGGACCCTGGCTGACTTCCCTCCGGCCCTGGCTTTATCAGGAAGGACTTCCGGAATGACGTCTGGAAGATGTCTGGTCTAATTAGCATATTACCCTTTTATTATTATAGATATCTTTGTGAAGTGTATCTGATGCCAAGGTCACTCTGTGCTGAAACTGCTGAAATATACCTCAAGGCCACTTTCTTACATGATGGCCTTAAAGAGACAACTTTAAACTTCCAACATCTCACTAAGATTTTATGTGACAACCAATCAGTTTCTGCTTTCAGCCCCTCTCTCTCTAGGACTAAGAAATGGGTCCATGACAGCTTGCCAGAGGACAGTAGCATAGTCAATATTGTCTTGCCAGACTTGCCCTCAGAGCAGAGGCTTCTCATTCCAACCACCCACCCAGTCATCCAGCTCACTCTGAAATTCTCTCAGCCCACTTGACTCCTTGGAGTATTATAACACAAGAAAGTGTTCCACAAGAGGACCCGAGGCTTGTGGATGAAATAGCTGCCAAAGCAGAAGAGGGGGAGGTGAGAGATTAAGGGGGCAGCAGCTTCCCTAATCCTCACTTCTCCTTGTACACCATCAGAAGCTTCCCCTGTTTCCCTGGAATCTTGAGAAACAGGCTTTTCTGCAAAGCCCTGTTCCCCTTGGCCAAACTGCACCCCTCCTTTTTTGTTTACCCTAATGATAGCTCAGTAGGCACATTGTTCTCCATCTTTATTTTTTCATTTAATGATTTATTTTGAAGATCCTGATTTATCAATACCTATGGATATTCCTCATTCATCTTTCTGGCTGCATAGTATCTTATTGCACGTGTACCATCATTTATTTAGCCTGACTCCTATTAATGGACATTTAGACTGTTTCAATTTTATTGGTATTATTAACAATGTGGCCATTGGTATTACCATGAAAATCTTTTGATTCAGTGAGGATTACATTTGGCTGAAGATAAAAGAAAATTTAACTTAAAAAATCTTAATCAAATAGGATATATTTTCTTTTCTTAGAACAGCATCAGAAGAAGGAATTTCAGTACAGGGACAGTGGCTCAATACCACTTTCAGGGAGTCAGGCTCTTTGTATACTCTTTGCCTGTGTGTGTGTGTGTGTGTGTGTGTGTGTGTGTGTGTGTGTGTGTGTTTTCACCCTCATACTCACAAAATGGTTGCTGCTCCTCCAGACATTGTTTCTGCATTGCAGGCCAGAAAAAAAAAAAAGAAAAGGCAAGGGCAAAGAGCCAAAAGACATGTTCATGGGTGCTGTTCTTAAATAATTTTCTTTGAAATCCAACCAATGTCTTTGGCTTATAGGGGCCCAATGCATGGATTCGTGCACCTTGAAAGGAACTGTGGGCCGCGAGGCTGCAGTGGGCACAGGAGCAGGTCTCGGCCCAACCTTAGTGCCCCCAGCCAGCCCCTCCCACCACGGCCCACAGTCCCATCTGCCAGCAGCCCCACTCCTGCCACTGCTGCTCCCACGCGCTGACAGCGCCGGCCCTGCTCACACCCACTGATGGTGCGGAGCGATTGGGGCCAATGCCAGCAGCGGGTGCAAGTTGGGGCCGGTTCCATCAGTGGGTGCGAGCCACGGCTGCTGCCCCGATCGCCCCTCAGGAGCAGGGGGAGGTGGAGAAGCCCTCAGGGGTGATCAGGGCCAGCAGCCACCACTCACACCCACTGATGGTGCTGAGTGATTGGGACCAGCGCTGGGCACAGGCAGTGGGTGCAAGCAGTGGCTCCAGCACTGGTTGCAGGTGCGAGCACTAGGCGGGAGCATGCGTGTGGGAGCAAAGAATTTTCAGTAACCACCAGAGGCTCGCCCTGATGACAGCGACCAGTGCCCCACCTTGATCTGGCGCCCCCGCTCACCTGCTCCACCATCCCACCATGGCCAACGCCCACCATGTTCTGCACATGCCCCCTGGTGGTCAGCGCATTTCATAGCTACTGGTTGTTCGGTTGTTCTGGTTGTTCCATCGTTCGGTCTATTTGCATATTAGCCTTTTATTATATAGGATTGGCCAGGACTGTGCCATGTGGCTACACTCACTTAAAAATGATAGGACTTTATAGAACTTGTCACCATTGACAAAATCAAGTTCTTTTATAAGGAAGAGAGAAAAATAGGTATTGGTGGACAATTACCAGTACTTGCTACATACTTAAACATATGTAATTTCACACATATGTGAAAAAAAATCTGTGGGATAAATTCCTAGAAGGGAAATTTTCTGGGTCAAAAGGCAGGCCAATCTGTATATTTGTGATTCTGTTAGATGTTGTCAAATTGTCCTCCATAGAAGTTATACCAATTTTCCCATTGTCAGAAACTGTAAGAATGAGTATTATTTTAATTTTGTTAATCTATTTTTATTGCCCTTTTTAGAGAGGGAGGAAGGGAGAGGGAAAGAGAGAAGCATTGATATGAGGGAGAAATATCGATGTGCCCAGACCTGGATTGAACCTTCAACCTTTGGTACACAGGAGGAAGATGCTCCAACCAACTGAGCCACACCAGCCAGAGGTTAGCTTTGCTATTCTTAGTGAAAATTAAATTTTAATTTGCATTTATATTGTGAAGGATGTTGAATATATATAACTGGTTTGGTTTCTTTGGAGAAATTTGACTAATACAGCTGTCATATTGCAAATATTCTTTTTAGTTCACTGAACTCTGTTTCTAAAATTTATCTTATTCATTTAATTGTTGTATAATATAACATTGAATGAATATTCCACATTTGATTCATATTTCACATTTGCTCTCCTATTGATGGATATTAAATCCACCCTCCCAAATTTTATTGTCACAAAAATGTGCCATAAACATCTTTGGACTTACTTCACCTGTCTCTATCTGAGTTTCTTTAAAAGTGGAATTGTTGCACTTGGCTGGTGTTGCTCAGTGGTTGAGCGTCAACCTATGAACCAGGAGGTCACGGTTCAATTCCTGGTCAGGGTATATGCCCAGGTTGCGAGCTGATCCCCAGTTGGGGACGTACAGGAGGCAGCTGATCTATGATGTTCCTCTCTCATCGATGTTTCTATCTCTTTCCCTTCCTCTCTCTAAAAGTCAATAAAAACATATTTTTTTTTTAAAGTGGAATTGTTGGGCCCTGGATGATGTGGTACAGTGGTTGGAATGTGGGCCCTATGCAGCAAAAGGTTGTTGAGAAATAATTCACATACCATAAGATTCACCCATTTAGAGTGTACAATTTATTGGGCTTTATAGTCACAGAATTGTGCAATCATCACTACCATCTAATTTTTAGAGCATGTTCATCATCTCCAAAAGAAATCCTGTAATTATTAGCAGTCACTCTTCATCCCCCCCCCCCCCCCCGCCTCCTCCAAACCTCTGGCAAAACTAGTCTACTTTCTTTCTCTATAGGTTTGCTTATTCTGGACCTTTCATAAAAATAGAATCATGCAATACAGTCTTCTGTGATGGCTTCTTTCACTTAGCATAGTACTTTCAAGCTTTATCCATCCTACAGCATGGGAAGTTAGCTTCGTTATACTATGCACTGTTTGTTTGTTTAATTGTTGACAGTATTACAGATGTCCCCCATTTTACCCTCCTTTGCCCCTCTCCACCCATCTCCCACCATACCCTAGGCCTTCACCACACTGCTGCCTGTGTCCATGGACTATGCATATATGATCTTCGGTTAATCTCTTTCAGTCCGTCTTCCTCTCCTCCCCTCTGAAATCTGTCAGGCTGTTCCATGTATCCATGCCTTTCATTCTATTTTGTTTGTCAGTTTATTTTGTTCATTAGATTCCACATATAAGTGAGATCATGTGACATTTGTCTTTCTCTGACTGGCTTATTTCGCTTAGCATAAGTCTCCAGGTCCACCCATGCTATCACAAAGGGTAAGAGTTTCTTCTTTTTTACAGCCATATAGTATTCCATTGGGTAAATGTACCACAACTTTTTTATCCACTCATCTACTGATGGCACTTGGGCTGTTTCCAGATCTTAGCTATTGTAAATAATGCTGCTCTGAGCATAGGGGTGCATATTCTTTCTGGTTGGTGTTTCGGGATTCTTAGGGATATATCCCAGAAGTGGGATTACTGGTTCAAATGACAGTTCCATTTTTAATTCTTTGAGGAACTCCATACTGTTTTCCACAATAGCTGCACCCTACCAACAGTGTACTAGGTTTCTCTTTACTCCACATCCTCACCAGCACTGGTTTTTTGTTTATTTATTGACGGTAGCCATTCTGGCAGATATAAGGAGACACCTCACTGTAGTTTTAATTTGCCTCTCTCTGATGATTAGTGACGTCAAGCATTTTTTCATACGTCTACTGGCCGTTTCTGTATGTCCTATTTGGAGAGGTGTCTACTCAGGTCCTTTGTCCACTTTTTAATTGGATTGTCTTCCTGGTGTGGAGTTGTATACTATGCATTGTTGTACATGTTTTGATTTGGTCAAATATATCAGTCTTTAGAATTCTGATTTTTCTATCTCATTTAAGAAATCCCCCCCTTTCCCTGAGTTACAAAGATGTGCTCTAATAACTTCAATTTTCTGTTTTTCACATTTAAATTATCTGCTATTTATTTTGCATGCTGTGTCACATAGAGATTTAATTATTTTCCACACAGGTAATCAATTGTTCAGCACCACTTACTGAATAGTCCACAAATTCCCCTACTGTTTTGTAATGCCATGTTTATTATACAACAAGATCTCATACATGTTTAGGTCTGTTTTCCTCTCCCTGTGCTCCCTGTGCCATTATGATAGCTTTATAGTAAATCTTATTACTAACATAGCTTTATAATAAATCCCACTTGGTAAGGCAAGTTTCATCTCCTGTTCTTTTCCACAACCAACTTTGCTATTAATGACCATGGGGATCAGTTTTTTAAGTTCCATTAGAAATATCCTGTTCGGGAAGAATCAACATTTTAATGAGCATTTGAATAAACATGGGGTATATTACCTCTTATTCCATCTGTTTCATCTTATAGTCCTCCCTTTCCCCTGCTCAGAAGTAAACCTTGAGGTAAGAATTTTTTTTAATCGATTTTAGAGAGGAAGAGGGAGAGAGAGAGAGAGAGAGAGAGAGAGAGAGAGAGAGAGGTAGGGGAGAACACTGATCAGTTGCCTCCCATCTATGGGGATCAGAGATCGAACTCACAACCTAGGCATGTGCCCTGACCAGGGATCCGACCCACGGCCTTTCAGTGTACAGGATGACACTTCAAGCAACTGAGCCGCACCAGCCAGGGCGAGAACTTGAGTGCAACTACCGCCTTACTTGGGAGGTAATCCCAGGAAAAACCAGCAGGAGAGTGGGGAAGATTCAGGGAAGGAGAAGTAGCTGATGAAGTGAGTATTCCCAGCAAGTTAGCACTGTGGGCTATATCTCCTGAAGAACTCTGAGAACTGCTCTGGAACACGTGCCTCAGAGTTGTCCCAGCTGAGGAGTGGGAAGCTGGAGTATATATACAACTCTCTTCAGCCATGATTGAGGGCTTCCAGCAGTCATTAACTCCCCAGCTCTTCTAGCCGCTGACATGGAAGGTGGGCCAGCATGCCACCAATAATGTCTGCTAAGCCACCAAAGGGTCTTTTGAAAACTCAGATATAAGCATATCTTTTCCCTGCCTAACGTCTTTTACTGTAGAAAAATCCAAAATTGTTGGCATGGCCTATAGGTTTCTCCACATCAGCTACCAGCTCCTTTCCCGCCTCACCCTGCCACTCCTTCCCCAGGAAGTTTAATCTCTAGCCAAATTGACCCACTGCCCATCTGTTCCTTCAGAAGCAGCTGGATTACATCAAACCCTCACTTCTTTGCATTTGTTGTTTTCTCTGCCTCTAATGCCCTTCCCTTATTCTCTTCCTAGAAGGCAGAGTTGTTAGCAACATCATCATTGAAGAAAGAGCTAGAATCAAAACTCAATTCTAATTTGCTTTGCTTAGTGGAAAATGCAAGGTGACAGGCTGTGAAAAAGAAATAACTAATTTGTCAAGGGAAAAAACCTGCTCTAATATTTATTTGGTCAAGTCCCTTTCTCCCTCCCTCTCTCCCTCCCTCCCTCTTCTCCTTCCTTCCTTCCTTCCTTTCTCTTTTTGTTAATCCTCACCCAACATTTTTCCTATTAATTTTTAGAGGGAGTGGAAGAGATGGTAGGGAGGGAAAGAGAGAGAGACAGACAGACAGACAAAGACAGAGAGAAACATCAATGTGTGACAGACACATTGGTTGGTTGCCTCCCACACCCAGGTATGGATGAAACCTGCAACCCAGGTATGTGCCCATGACTGGGAATCGAACCGGATACCCTTTGGTGCATGAACCGATGAAACCACTGAGCAACACTGGTCAAGGCAAGGCAATTCACATTTCTGACATTCCGTTTCCTTATTTATATAATAGAAATATACTTCTTACCTTATAGAAGTATTAGGAGGCTGTATTTTTTATCTCTTGCTGCATAGCAAATTACTCCCCAAGACAACAACAACAACAACAACAACAACAACAACAAATATATATATTATGTTAAGTAGTTTTTGTGGGTCAGGAATTTAGGAGCAGCTTAGCTAATTGGTTCTAACATAAGGTCTCTCCATGAGGCTGAAGTTAAGATGTTGGCTGGGGCTATAGTCACCTGAAGATTTGACTGGTACTGAAAGATCTGCTTCCATGACATGATGGCACAGTCACATGACTGGCAATTTGGTGCTGGTTTTAGGCAGGTGGCCTCAGTTCTCATCATGTGGGTCTCTTAACAGAGTTGCTTGAGTGTCTTCCTAGAATAGCATCTGCCTTTCTCTAGAGCAGGTGATCTAAGGAAGATGCTGCATGTTCTTTTATGACCAATATTAAGAAGTCACACATTGCAGCTTCTGCCATACTCTGTTGGTCACTGGCCAGACTTTATTCAATGTGGGAGGAGACTATACAAAGGCATGAATACAGGAGGTAAGGATCATTGGGGCCCATCCCGGAGCTCAGCTACCACAGAGGTTTACGTGAAAGGTGCTGAGAACACAGTGTTTTCAAATTATAGCTTTTAATGATCACTCATCTTCTGGATCCCTTGCACAAACATCATTCTTCTGAGAAGCCTCCAGACCACCATAGGCAATTATGAAATAGTCTGGGCAAAAAAATAAAAATTGAATCTGATAAACTTTTGTTATTTTGTATCTTCAAGATCATAATTTGAGCATTGAGGAAAGGGAAATCATTATCTCAGGTAAGGTCTCTTAGCTGGTCCAGGTCTTCCTACCTCTCCCTGTTTCCACACCCCAAAACACCATACCCAGTTACATTTACCTCTTAAATAAATGGAAAAAAATTGTATAAATAAATAAAAGTTCAAACTATGGGATACTATTCATCGGTAAAGAGGAATAAATTACATGTAACAAGGGGAATGAATCTCAAAGTCATTATGCTGATTCCATTTATATAAATTTCATGAGCAGACAAAACTAATCTATGGCCATTAAAATCAAATCAGTGGTTGTCTGGGGCCAGAATGGGGGATTTGACTGCAAAGGGACCTCAAGGAATTTTTTATGGTCATGGAAATGTTCTGTATCCTGATTGAGGACAATGATCCTATAACTGTATACCAGTACATTTGTCAAAATTCATTGAATTGTTCATTTTGTTACCCATTTTATTGCAAGAAAATTATAGTTCCATAAAGAAAGATTACAGGTGAAAACTTTTAAAAGACCCTCATTAGGTGGGCTACATGTAGTATCTCAGATCACCCATGAATAGGTTGCCAGATTTAGCAACAAAAAACAAGGGGACCAGTTAAATTTGAATTATATCTAATTGCTTATGCAAATATACATAGATGTAGAAGAAAAATAATATGGAATATATACTAAAAAAGCATTTGTTACAGGAAATGTTATCAGTATCAAAATTATATACTTCCTCCTTTAATTATATCTTTCTGACCATTTTGTTCTCCTTAATAGTGCCTTGTTTTATGGAATCTACACTAATAAAAGAGAAACATGCAAATTGGTGTCACTCCACTACACCCACCAGCCAATCAGAGCAACTATGCAAATTAACCCAACAAAGATGGTGGTTAATTTGCATATGCAGGCACGGAGCGAAGACTGAAGACTGAAGACTGAAGAAGCCAAGCCTCGCTGTGGCCGCAGCGGAGAAGCCAGGTCGGACCAAAGGCCTGGGTCCTGGGTGCTGAAGGAAAACCGGTGCCGGCAGCCAGGGGAAGGAAGGCCTAATGCACGAATCTTCATGCAACGGGCTTCTAGTTTGCTAATAAAATTCCTTGAAGATACAATCTATGTTCATTTTTTTGTATCATGGCTTCTACACTGGTCACATCTAACTTATTTAGTTCTTTTGTCTATTGAACATTCATTAATGAGAAACATGCTCAATGTTGGTTTTATGAGCCAGTATACCTAACATGTACTAGGCTAAAGTTAACAACTCTGAAAATAGCTCTTAAAATTTGGTTTGTTGAAGCAAATACCATCTTTCATGGTATGCTTTGTTTTTCTGCTTTTCAGTATTATATTGATCTCTTAGTCAATAACTTTTTAAAATGTGATCCACTGACCAAAAACGAACACTGTTATCAATATTTATTCCTTCCTACTTCAATACTATACATGATAATTCCACTCATTCCTATGCTGGAAGAGTCTTTAGTAATATCCATGTAAAAGGTGCCAGGGTTGCAGGTTTGATTCCTAATCAGGGCACATACAAGAGTCACCAATGAATGCATGAATGGGTGGAACAACAAATCAATATATTTCTCTCTCTCTCTCAAAAAAATCAATTAATAAAAGAAGAATCAAGCCAGACCAGCATGGCTCAGTGGTTCAGTGTTGACTTATGAACCAGGAGGTTACAGTTTGATTCTCAGTCAGGGCACATGCCCAGGTTGCGGGCTCCATCCCCAGTGTGGGCATGCAGGAGGCAGCCAATTGGTGTTTTCTCTCATCATTGATGTTTCTTTCTCTTTCTCCCTCTCCTTTCCTCTCTGAAATCAATTTTTTAAAAAAAGATTAAAAAGAAGAATCTAAATTCTTCATGAGATGAAATCCACTTTAAAAGTTAGTCAAGACAATTGTTGTAATAATCATCCACTTCAAGTCAGAATATTTTTTCATGCTCATAAGCAATGGCCTTATTAAGAATTGCCTTAATACTTAAAGGAATAAATTTTACATCAATCATTCCTTCAATGCATTCAACAGGTGCAGCAATGGAGTTGCTTCAATAACCCGGTTTTCTCTTCTTCCAGTTTGCATAACCCTATTTTAAAGAGATAATTGTAAACTACAAAACAAGAAAGAAATCAGTTTCCTTTAATGTATTTTAAGAGTCAATAAGAATTTTGGAGGCCTTTTCTTTAGAAGTAAAGTATGATTTCAGTGCTTCAAATACACTGAGTGTTCTCTCAACTCCATTTGTTAAAGAGAACTAACAGGTGGGTTTTTTTTATTTGTTTGTTTGTTTTTAATCCTCACCCAAGGATATTTTTCCATTGATTTTTAGAGAGAGTGGAAGAGAAAGAGAAAGATAGAGAAATACCCATGTGAGAGAAACACGTTGATTGGTTGCCTCCTGCACGAGCCCCAACCAGGGCCCAAGAGAAAAGAGGGAGGTATGTGCCATTGACCAAAATCGAACGCGGGACCCTTTGGTCTGCAGGCTGACGCTCTATCCACTGAGCCAAACTAGCTAGGGCACTAACTGGCTAGGGCAGCTAACCTGGCTAGGTTTTTGAAGGCAAGAGAAATGGAGGATAATGGATAGCAACAAAATCACTTGGGTTTGAACAGTGTAAGTGCTGGTGTAAGAGGACAATTTCATGACAATTACATCAAAGTCAGTAGGAAGGACATCAGATGCTCTTTGAGCAGCATTATACAGAATACAAGCAGGACAGCCAATAGCTTTCAAAGAATCATTCATGTTATACTGCAACTTTGAATAAACAAGTCTGCACCTTATGCAAACATCTACTAACATTTGTATTATCTCCACTAAAAGCAGTACAATTTTCCCAATTCCTAACTCAATAAGAAAGTTTCTGGTGCTGGTCGTGTAGCTCAGTTGGTTAGAGCGCCATCCCAAAACACCAAGGCTATGGATTTGATCCCCAGTCAGGACACATACAAGAATCAGCCAATGAATGCATAAATAAGTGGAACAACAAATTGATGTTTCTCTCCCTCTCTCTCTAAAATCAACCAATAAATAAAAAGAAAGTCTGCAAAAATTTACTCTTGTTTCTGAAGTCTCATCTGGAAGGGATTTTATTCAATATAGCCTTATAAAAGAGCTTTTTCACAAGAGTATTGCAAAGCAAAGCGAACATTTTTCTGCATTGTAATTACTTGCATCCATGATGATACCATACAAAGATGAGCCATTTTGAGCTTTGATAATGACTGCAACAGGAAATGGAGTTATTACATTTTAAATTATTGCAGTAATTTTGTCGTGGCATTTGGAATTTTGCTTGCAAATTTGGAATTAGAAAATACTTCTCGTAGCAGTACATTCAAAGAGTCATCTGAAGCCTGGCCGGTCACTCAGTGGTGAGTATCGTCCTGGGCACCAAAGGGTCTTGGGTTCCATTCCCGGTCAGGGCACATACCCAGGCTGTGGGTTTAATCCTGTAGTCGGCGATTTATCTCTCTCTCTCTCAAATTAATGAAAAACATATCCTCAGGTAAGGATTAGAAAAGGACAAAATAAAGAGTTATCTGAGCTAAAAGAATGACAATATACAGTGTGGGCAGCCTCTGCTATGATTATTTTATCTTCTCATCTAAATTTCTCACCTGAGGATATTTTTCCCATTGATTTTTTAAAAATATTTTTTTATTGATTTCAGGAGGAAAGGAGAGGGGGAGAGAGAGATGGAAACATCAATTATGAGAGAGAATCATCGATTGGCTGCCTCCTACACACCGCACACTGGGGATCAAGCACGCAACCCAGGTATGTACCATGATCAGGAATTGAACCGAGACCTCCTGGTTCATAGGTCCACTGAGCCACACCGGCCAGGCCCCATTGATTTTTAGAGAGTGGAAGGGAGGGGGAGAGACAGAGAGAGAGAAACATCATTGTACAGGGGCCAAGGAGCCTGCAACCGAGGTAAGTGCCCTTGACCAGAAGAAAACCCAAGACCCTTTACTGGTCTAGAGTGGCCAGCACTCTAACCACAGAGCAAAACTGGCTAGGCTAAATTTCCCTTAATCAAAATTATTTTATTGCTTACTTTGATACAAGTTCAAGAAATCACACATTTTATTCCTAGCTGTTAATATATGCTGGTTTTTATCTGACTTTCTATCATTTTCAATATTGAATGAACACTTGCACACTGCACAAAGAGTTTCAAAGGGGTTTTTTCTCATTTAATAAATGTCCACTGTTCAGAAAATTCATCATGAAATTCACACTTGCATTTTGGCATTTTGGGATTCAAACAAAAAAGAGGTAACAATTTTCAACAAGGTTGCTAAGGCAATTAAATGGGAAAAGAGCCCTGACTGGTTTGGCTCAGTGGATAGAGCGTCGGACTGCAGACTGAAGGGTCCCAGGTTCGATTCCAGTCAAGGGCATGTACCTTGATTGCGGGCACATCCCCAGTAAGGGGTGTGCAGGAGGCAGCTGATCGATGTTTCTCTCTCATCGATGTTTCTAACTCTCTATCCCTCTCCCTTCCTCTCTGTAAAAAATCAATAAAACATTTAAAAAAATAGATCCAGAGACAAAGAAACACTGAACAGACAGTCCAACCTCAGAGACTTGTATGCATGCATATTAGCATAACCAATGGACACAGACACTGGGGAGGTGGGGGCTTGTCCTGGGGGTGTGAGTGGGGGGGTGTCAATTGGGAAAAAGGAGATATATGTAATACTTTAAACAAACAAAAAAAGAGATATCCATGCAATGGAATATTATTCAACCTTAAAAAATGAAATTCTGGGGCAAAAAAAGAAATTCTGGTATATGCTACAACATAAATGAAACTTGCAAAAATTATGCCAAATGAAAAAAAGTCAGTCACAAAGGACCACATATTGCATGATTCTGTTCTATGAAATGTTTAGAATAGACAAAGCCATATGTAGAGAGAAAGACTAGTGACTGCCCAAGGCTGGGATGGTTGGGAAGAAATGGTAGAATGACTACTAAAAGGGTGATGAAAACGTTCTAAAAACATATCCATAGAGTTGTAAAAAAAAAAAAAAAAAAAAGTAATAGCAGCTGTCACAAGAATTGAAAAAGTTGTCTTTTAAAAATCTCATGGCTTCGACACTGCGCTTGTCACAAGTCCAAACTCATAACGGCGAGAATTGAATCTTGGAAGGGTTGCGAACCTAGGACTTGACAAGGTGGGGGAATATTGAACTCAGTATGATTAAAAGAAAAAAAAAAGATTAATTTCTCGTCGGTCAGCAAAAGAAAGCTGTACTTGTAAGGCACCCTCCCCTAAGCAAAACCAGAACTGATCTTATGGGTTTGGGGAAGCCTAGCGTTCAGGAATTGGCGGGTTCAGAATCGGGAGAGTCAGCGATGGGCCGACTGGAGGCTCTGTTAGTGTGGTCACTGTTGTCAGGTCACCATGAGGACCGGCTAACTTTCAGAAGCCTGGTCCCTGGAGTGAGGCACTTGCTGATTGGCTGGTGCCCGGAAGCGTGGAGCTGCCAATGATTGGCTCACTTTCAGAAACCTGGGGCCCGCGATTGATTTACTAACTTTCAGAAGCTGAGTTACCGGGGCGAAGCTGTTGTCCGGCTGACTTTCAGAAGCAGAGCCACTGTAGTGAGGCTGTCGGTAATTGGCTGATTCTGTCTGTATACTGATGTGAAGTTTTCTCTAAATATCTTGAACTTGAGCCAAAAGTCTCTTCCTTCCTTGAATATGAAAAATAAGTACTTTTAATTTCTAGTCCCTTCTTTTGGTCCTCCTTCAGTTAAACCTGCTGGAGACACCATAGGGATTGTCCAGATCTTTTACTTGCGGAGGTAGGATTTTCAGCTGGTATTCCATTTAAGTCATTTAAGCGCCAACTACGTTGGTGGAAAAACAGCTCTAATATTTTTTGTAATTGATTGCAAAAATATTAATATAGGATATTTAAGGTATCCTGACAAAGTCAACACATGACAAAATCATTCACTACGTCCTGCATATACTCCTGGCAACACTATCAACGAGGTATTTCCCCTGCTTTACACACAAAAAGACCGAGACTCGGTGGGATTAGGTTTCTTGATTATGGCTCTGCAGTCGGGAACGCGTCAAGCCAAGATCTGCACAGAAAAAGGTCGGGATCCTTTGTGACCTTATGAGCCTCTCACGCCCATACCCAGCGCAGAGCTGGGCCCACTACCAACCTGAGGTCGGCTAGGTGTTCGAAGGGAGGGTGTGCAATTGGTCGGCAGCGGGAAGCGAGCAGGCCGTTCAGGAGGTGCCCAGCGCCCGGCGCTGCCCCGGGATCCCGCTGCAGCGGAGGAAAGCTTTGAGGGAAGCCGAAGCCCGCTCAACGGGGCGGGGCGGGGCGAGGCTCCACCCCCGGGCGCGCCCGTGTGCGCGGCTGCAGGCGCCGCAGAGTCCCACTCCGTAGTGCGGGGCCTGAAGACAGGGCAGAGCGGCGGCGTGGCGGCCCTCGCCCCGAGTACGGGCGACCCCAGCGCCCCGCAGGGACCGCTCGCCAGTTCAGGAGGGCGCGGCACTGCGCCCGGGCGCCCGCCCCGCCCCGCCCCGCCCCGCGCCCAGCCAGTGGCCACGCCCCCAACGCCGCTTTCAAGCCAACGTCCGACTCCGCCCCCGCCCCCGACGTGCCTCCGCGCGCCGCGCCCCCCGCCCACCCGGCACGCCCCGCCGCCCCCGCCCGGCTGCAGAGGCCCTGGAGCCCGCCCCGCGGGCCTGCACGACCCTCGCAGCGGCCAGGTTCTCCTCCGCTGCCGCCGCCTGCCGCCATGGACGTGTACCCCCCGCACCGGCTGGGGTTGCCCCGCGCGTGGTCTGCCGGCGGCTCCGGCCGCGGGTCGCCCTCCGTCAGGTACGCGGGACCGAGGCTGAGAGGGCGGCCCGGCAGGGGATTGCGGGTTGTTGGGGTCCGACGACGCCTCAAAGCTCGGGGTGTGGCCGGGCATGGCTTCCACGCGGATGCTTTTTCCCTAAACGGCTCTCAGAGGAACGTTTCCCCGGGACCCGTGTCCTGTGTAGAGCCTCCCACAACGGCTCCTTGTGAAGGACCCCAGCGGGACATCCCACCCCATAGAACGTTTCCCCCAGCAGGGTTTTCTGTAGACAATCTCCATGGTGCCTTCTCTACGGATGGGCCACTTGCCTGCCCCATAGATTATTGCCCTCAGAAACCGCTAGAGAGACGAGCCCCCTCCCCCCCTCCCCACACACACAATAACGCCCCTAATTAGAAACCCCACAGGGGTTTCCCTAGAAACGGCTCATGTATAATGCCCCCAAATCGGAAGTCTCCCCTAGAGCTTGTCCCCTTGACAGAGGCTTCCCTAAATAAAGAGGACCCCCCTCCCCACCCCCTACAGACACTGACAGCATCTTCCCTATTGCGCATGTCCTCGCCTCCCCCGGCCCCCAGCCTCTTCGCGACCCTCCCTCGCTCCACAATGGGGAGCTCAGGTTTGGGGGCGTTGGAGGTCATTAGGGTGCAGGAGGGAACACGAACTGGATGGATAGGAAAAAGAGGCTCGGGAACCCCGAAAGCGGTGGGCCCCAGGCCCCTGAGCCTAGAGACACAACTCCGGGGTGCCTCGCTTTGGGGAGGGTGATATCGGGGAGGGGCCCGCACCCTTTGGAGAAAGGAAAATCGGTTTTCGACTTCTGCTCCTGGTGCCTTTGGGCTCCTTGTGACCTTGATAGTCTGGGCATTGTTTGTGATGGAGCTGGCCTGGGACCGCCTGCGGAATGCGAAGGTTGGAATGATGGAGGGGTTGTGGCAGAGACCATTGAGACGGAGGGAGGGAGGGTGAGAGAAAGAAAGGGGCTTTGGCGCACTGCAAAACTGCCATTAAACCAGAAGAGGGTTTTTTGGGGGGTTTTTTGGTTTGCTTTTTCTCTATTTTAGCCACTTAGCAAAGCAAATATGGTATTGTTCCCTTGAAAGGAGATTTTGAACGTAGACGTTGGAACTGCTTTTTCTATATCCTTGTGATGGTGATTACGGCATCGTATTTTTAACTGTTTGCTCACTGATCTGTTGTTTTTGTGCATTTTTTTTTAAATAAACCAAATTAATGGAGAGCAAGAACTAAATCTTAAAACCATGTTCCTCTCTTCCTTCCTGGCATTCCTTCCCTGCAACTAATGCGTGTTTGTTGAATGAATAAATGGGGAGGTGAGGCTAGATTCCCATGGTTGCATTTGCAAGTCCTTGTTTGCTTTTAATTTGGCAGGTGAGATTGTTTGAACTTCTCTGCCCTTCAATGGAATTCCTTGTGGACTTGACAGTTCCAAGTGTTTAGCTGCTTATGATAACCATCTCCAATCCACCCTAAGGTCCTAAACGTTTCTGGCAGACAGTTTCACTGTTAGAAAGTATTTGAATTTTACATAGAATGAAAGGGCACTTTAGAACTTGGAACAGCCATCTGTTAAAGCCAGGCTCTCTGTAGAGTTGGGGTTCATCCCATCATCTTAAGTGTAGGAATCTTGAGTTTTTGAGACGTTGGGGGGGGGGGGGCGGGAGGGAGAACTTCCCGGTGAAATCCATCTCTAAAATAATGCTGCCTTCCCTGTTTCTAAAAACATGGCAGTGTGCAGTTATTTTTAAAGTAGTGTTTTTATGCTAAAAAGATAAATGTTGGTTAACTTTACTAGTCAAACTCTGAATCTTCCACTGAGTAGTGTGAGTGAAGCTCGTTGGTCTCCGGACAAGGGGTAGTGCAAGGAACCCCAAGACCTGGCTGTTTTATACCTTTGATAAAAGAAGTTGGCTGAAGGTTCCCCTCCTTTCTTCACCTCTGCATAACTGAACATGGTTTTCTTACCCATTCAAGCCTTTCCCTGACTTTTGACATTGAACATGTCTAGCACGTTTGGGCTCAGCACTTTCCTGTCACCTATACTTATCTTCTTTGCTTAACTCTGACTCCTGAGTGATGAAAGGGGCAGGCCTAACTGGTGAAGTTACATTCCTAAAGACCCATAGATAGTATTTTGCAAGTGTGTGGTTTAGTGGTGGTGTTTATTTTTGCAGATAAGGAATACAAATCAGGTGTTAAAATCTTGTTGCTTAGAACTAGAAGCTTTTTTTTTAAAGGATATGGTGCTGTCCATCAGATATTTTTGGTTTCTGCCTCCTGGACATGTGGTAACGTACTTGCTTGCCCCCTTGAAGTTGGGTTTGGGTATGGCCTTGTGAGTTCCTCTAGGTCAGTGGTCGGCAAACTCATTAGTCAACAGAGCCAAATATCAACAGTACAACGATTGAAATTTCTTTTGAGAGCCAAATTTTTTAAACTTAAACTATATAGGTAGGTACATTGTTATTAACTTAATTAGGGTACTCCTAAGGCTTAGGAAGAGCCACACTCAAGGGTTCAAAGAGCCGCATGTGGCTCGAGAGCAGCAGTTTGCTGACCACGGCTTTAGGTCAATGAAATGTGTACAGGAATGATGCTATACCTTCTGGTGTGTAATTTACCACTCTCTTTACTGGTGACTGTTGGTGCTTCAGGTGGTGGCTACTCCATCAGTCTGGGACCCAGAGCAAGCTTTCAGGTGACTGATGTTTGAAATGTAGAGTGAGGAAGAAGCTTTTGGAGTTGTTACTAAGTACCTAGCTTGACTCGTACTAAGGAACCAGTATAAAATATGCTTTCCTGCTTCAAAATCTTTTTCTGCGGAGGGATCTGATCCTGTTCAGGATTCATTTCATTTCACTGCCTCTTTATACAAATAATCCAACATACACTGTGCTAGGTGTTCTGGATTCAAGCAAATAAGGCAGGCCCCTACCCTTAAAGATCTCCTTTGTAAGTGGAAAGAGACAAAACAACAAAAATTGTAATACAGGGTGAAGACAAATGAGTACTGAGGAAGAAATAGGGCCAAAGGAACAATAGTGTAAGAGGGCACCGTTGATTTGGGGCTCGATGTTGGAAGAATGAGTTGCCATTTATTAATTTGGGAACACTGGAATAAGAGCAGGTTTGTGGAGAAAATAGAGTTCAATTTTGACCTTGTTCATTTTGAGTTTCCTAATAGATATCCAAGTGGTGATATTGGGTAGGCAGTTGGATATACAAGTCTGGCATTTAAGAGAGAGATTGGGACTGGAGATACCACCCATATGCTGATGACTCCCAAATTTTTATTTTAAAGCTGTGAGACTAGGCCCTGGCCAGGTAGCTCAGGTGGTTAGAGTGTCATCCCAATACATCAAGGCTGCTGGTTCAATCTCTGTTCAGGGAACATACAAGAAGCAATCAATGAATGCATAAATAAGTGGAACAAATCGGTGTTTCTCTTTCACTTCCTCTCTCTAAAAAAAATAATAAATACAAAAAAAAAAAAAACAAACTCTGAGACTAGATAGAGATGCAGACAGTAAATGTAGATAGAGAAGAGGACCAACATCCAAGCTCTGGGCTATCCCATGTAGAAAAGGCAAGTGTAGCAACATCTTCCAACTTGTGAGGGAAAATGGTATTCTGCCTCCGAGATAGGAGAAGATTCCGGGACAGTGGAAAGCCAAGTGATAAATACTGACGAGGACTAAGAATAGACTGTTAGATTTGGAAATGTGGAGGTCAATGGTGACTTGGACAAGAACCGTTTTCATTCAGTGAGTTCAAGAGAAAATAGGAGAGAAATTGATGACAGTCAATATAGATAGTCATAGTGATTTTGTTTCAAGGATTGTTATAAGGGAAAGCCGAGTAATAGGGCTATAGCTGGGCGGGCATGAGTGTTAGAGTCCTTTCTGTTTTTAGGTGGGCAAACATTTTAATTCTAGCATGCTTGTAAGTTGATGGGAATGATGGAGTACAGAGAGGCAAACTGATGATTAAAGAGAGAGAAGGGACAATTTCAGAAGTGAGGTCCTTGAATAGGTGAGAGAGAATGAGATCTAGGACATACATGGATATGTTGACCTCAGGCTAAAGTAGTGCATGGACAGTTCATCTGTGGCAATTATATGGACACAAATGCTGGTGCAGTGGTAGCTTGGTAGTGGAAGAAAGTGGAAGTTCTCTTCTGATTGCTTCTATGTTTTTAGCTAAATAAGAAGTCTGTCAGCTAAAAATGAAAAGGGGGAGGTGTTGAATGTTTAAGGAGAAAGAAGGTATAGCATTCATCTAGTAGAGTGGAGAAAAATCAGTTGAATAAGGAAATACTGCCTTATTAGGATTGCCAGGCAGCACGAAAAACATACCCATTTGGTGTTTGTTGTCATAATTTAAGGTGGTACCCAGTTAGTATGGTTATATGCTTTTCCTTTAGCTGTATTGAGCTGCTTCGATGTGGGCACTGTGGGAGGGAGTAGCTGAGGTAGGATAGAGGACATCATTAGAAGACAGGAGTAAAGGAACAGATAAAGGTAGTGGAAGGAGCATCTATGCATATTGAGAATATCATGAAGTAAGGAGGGAGTAGTAATAGCAAAAGAGACCATGATCCAGAATCTAAAATCTTCAGGGAATGTAGGGGACAGAATGACCCAGAGGTTTGTAGATGTCTGTAACAAGGAGGAATAGTGGGTGGTTATTGTTTGATGGCATGAAGAAATCATGCAAAATGAAATAAAATTTCTCAAAACCGAAGGACATAAGTTTCCAAATTCAAAGGACTCTCCAAGAATTCAGCACAATTAATTTAAAAATAGCCATGCCAAGGCACATCATCATGAAAATTTTGAGCACTATAAAGACAAAAGAATATGTACAAATCACATAGATAGATAGGGTCAGGAACTGTAGGGTTGGAAACTAGAAGATAATGGAAAAAGCAGTGCCTTCTGAAGGAAAATGGATTCCCACCCAGAATTCTGGATCTAACCAAACTCTCAGGCAGGTGTGAGGGAAGGATACAGACATTTCACACATGCAAGCTCTCAAAGTTTGACCTTCCGTACAACCTTTATTGAGAAGCCATTGGAGCTGTGCCCTATCTAGCAAAACAACCTGTTTAAGGGGTTCTTGTGCGGGGGCTTCTCTATTCCATGTACAAGTTGGATTTCTTCCTTGTTAAAGGACTCATAAGCAAGGACCATCTTTGTTACCCCCTGGGAATTATCAAAGGGATGGGACTTTTAAAATTTTATTTTTTAATATATTTTTATTTATTTCAGAGAGGAAGGGAGAGGGAGAGAGAGATACAAACATCAATGATGCGAGGGAATCATTGATTGGCTGCCTCCTGCACACCCCCTACTGGGGATTTGCCAGCAACCCAGGCATGTGCCCTTGACCAGAATCGAACCTGGGACCCTTCAGTCCGCAGGCCAACACTTTATCCACCAAGCCAAACCAGCTAAGGCAGGGATGGGACTTTAAAAAAAATATGGTGTTTTTTGTTTTGTTTTGTTTTTAAGAGAGAAAGGAAAGGAGAGGGAGAGAGGGGAGGGGGGAAACATTGATGTGAGAGAGAAACATCGATTGGTTGCCTCCCGCATGCACCCCATCTGAGGACCAAATCCACAACCTCG
The DNA here is from genome assembly GCF_000147115.1 of Myotis lucifugus. Classification (NCBI taxonomy): domain Eukaryota; kingdom Metazoa; phylum Chordata; class Mammalia; order Chiroptera; family Vespertilionidae; genus Myotis; species Myotis lucifugus. The sequence continues at coordinate 798,958 of NW_005871226.1, read as the reverse complement.
GCATATGCCTAACCAGGAAGCGAGCTGGTGACCCTTCTGTGCTGGGACAATGCTCAACCAACTGAGCCACACTGGCCAGGGCTGGGATGGGACTGCTTTTTTTTGCCATTTCCCACAGTGCATGCCCTAGTGCTTAGATCAGTGTCTGGCATACAGTCAGCACTCACTAAATATGAACTGCTGTTGTTAGCTATTATGCAACACTGCTTGCAGTAATTATTTATTGAATGAATAGAGAATAATTGCAGGTGAAGCTGTGGGCTATGTTAAATTTCATGGATATTCAGAAAATGAAGAATCACAGTTGTGAGCTAGATGGTGAGAAGGTGGTTCACGATAGTGATGTTCTACATAAGTAAAGCCTCACCGAGGCAGGTTATCTCTTCAGAGGATGTTTATTGGCCAGTTACCAATGCCCATGGTTCTCTTGGGTTTACAGATACACAGAAGTAATTGTTATTGATATAATACAGATGGTCCCTGCCTTAAGAAACCTCAAAATGCAAAGCAAGACTATGATCTTGTATGTCTGAAAATGTGAAGTTTCACCGCCAGTATACTTGCTTGGATGCTGGCCACCTTTTGGTGTACAGGACAATGCCTCAACCAACTGAACTACACTGGCCAGGGCCAGATTTAGCATGCTTTTAGTAGTCAAAGAAGTGGGGGGGAAGTAATTGTGGATGCTTTCTGAATGAAGACTTGAGAAACTGACTTTACAAAGAACAGATTGTTTGAGGAAATGCTCAGAGAAAGCTGGAGAAAGGAAGAACATGGAAAATAAGACATTATACTAGAATATAGTGAACAGACTTCCAGATAGCATTTTCCAGTTGTGCTGGGTAGTATTTTCTGAAGTTCTTGAATTTAATTTCTAGAATGTCTTGTGTACCCCAATTCATGAAATATGTGTAGGCATGAATTGCAATTGGGTACGAGTTTTAACTATTTTAGATGAGGTGGCCTATCAGTTAGGAACTACATTTTGCAGCTGGTAAAAGACACAATATTGACTTAACTTTGGGGTGTATTGTCTCTTATAAAAGATATCTAGAGAAGGGCCGGCTAGTCCTAGTATAAAGTCATCAGGGAACCAGGCCTCTTCCGTGTATATATTTTGCTATTCTGAGCATGTGGGCTCCATATTCTTCATAGCTTCTTAGTCACAAAATGGCTGTAGGCTCTCCAGCTGTGATATCATGTCTGACAGGCAAGAGGGGGAAAGAGAAAGGACAGCTTCCTGTTGAGTCAGTTCCTTCCTTTCCAAGAGCTCCCTCAGAAACTTCCACCTAATATGGCTTCTGCATATCTTGTTGGTCAGCTCTAGAATAAGTGAGAATTTAGCAAGTTGTTTGGAAAATGTAATGGACTAAGGATGACATTCAAAATAGGAACAAAAACTATAAAATACATAGGAATCAACCTATTAAGGAATGTATAAGACTTCTATAAATAAAAATATAAAACTTGACAGAAGGGTATAAAACAGAGAGGAATGAATGGAAAGACACATCATGTTCCTGAGTGGGAGCTCAGTGCTGTCCACACTCAATATGATCACAATACAAAATATGAATGGGAATTTTTATGGATCTTAACAAGCTGATTTTAAACTTCATCTTAAAGAGAAAGTGCTCAATAAAAGCCACAGGATCTTTGAAACAATGATAAGAGGATGTACCTTGGCAGATACTAAAAATAATCCATAAACTAGGAAGTTCAAGAGATGACATTTAAAGCTCCAATTATTTTTTAAGTGTACTAATTCTGTGAGTATAGGTAAATGGATCAAATAAAGCTAAAAAAGATCCAACAATATATGGCAGTTTAACATATGCTAAAAGTGGCATTCCACATCAGAGGATTAAAAGGGTCATCAGGATATGGTCTTGGGACAATTATATTTTGAAGGGGAAATATAGTCAGATTCCTGCTTCACAAAGGTTAAAAGCAAATTCCAGAGGAGCAAAGAGCTAAATGTTTAAAATACACATACACGTGTAATTAATGAAATATTGGTATTTTATTATTATACTTTTATAATACTAGTACTAAGTGGGGAAGACACAAAAGGAAGACATAAAACCCCTAATCTTAAAAATAAAATTAAAACATTTAATTATATAAGACTTTTAAACTTCTGCCTGAAAAAGATACCATACAAAGTTTAGAAGTTTGAAAAAAATATTTGCACCATATGGCCAAAAAACAACTTTTAAAATATGATCGAATATATATAAATTATTCAGGGGGAAAAGACCAAATGACCAAATAAAAATGGGCAAAGAACATGAATATGCATTCATAGAAAAATATAGATGATTAATAAACATTTGACAACCAACCTAGTGATTAGGGAGAATATAACTTAATTAACATTAGTTAAAGAGTGACAACATGGTTTGGAAAGTTGTGGGGAAACAGGTATTCTGAGAAATTGTAGGTGAGTGGGGTTTTTTATGTTTTTTGTTTGTTTTTCGATTCATTGGCTGACTATATTGACAAGATACTAATTGGTTACATGTTGAAAAAAACATACAATACAAAATACAAAAAAAAGTTGGTTCCATTCCTGCCCGCTCTCCCTCTTATCCACCCACCCCCAAGTACTCATCATCATGATTTGGTCTCAGAGTCTAGATGAGTGTTTTAAGAAAACAATTTGGTAAGATCTATCAAAATTTAAAATGCAGATACCTCTTAACCTGGCAGTGTTACTTTTAAGTCTCTACCTTCCAGAAACTTCTGTACTTGTGACAAAGATGACTGTATTAAGGTTGCCCATTTTAAGAAGAATTGTTTGCTTTGCAAAATAGTATAATTCCTGAATGCTCAATCCTAGTGGCTGGCTAAATAAAAACAAAAGAATTCAGTGCAATCATTTTTAAAATGAGGATGGGTTCTATGTACTAACTTGGAAAGATCTTAAGGTATAATGGTAAGTGGAAAGAGCATGTTTCAGAACAGCTGCATATCTCATGATTATGATTTTATGTAAAAAAAAAAAAAACAAAAAAACTCACCTGACTAAATATTTTACTGTGAGAGAATCACACCAAATTGTTCACAGTGGTTTTCCATGATAAGGTAAATCAGATTGGTATGAGAATTCACTTTGTAAAATATTCAAAACACAGAGCATACATAGGAGAATATATTCGTTTTTATTGAGTTTTGAAAATCAAAAGGTTAGCATAAATTACAGAGGAAAAACAAGCAAAAGTAAAATTTTCAAGCTTTTTCTTCATTTCTAAGGAACCAGGATAATGAAATACAAACAAACAAGAAAATAAACGTGGCGGTGTATACAGTAACTGTTATAAAAGCAGTGAGCAGTGAATTAACTGTTACATATAAATCAGAAGATGGGAAGAACGGAGATAATTGTTTAGAATTTTAAAATACTGTATCTGTGACTAATTTTATTGTCAGGAAATCAGTGAGGTGAGGTATATCAGAAAGAAAAGGTTCAGAGTCGGGGTACCTGGTCACTCAGGGTCTGGTGCTGTTAATCTTTATTCAGCCTTGTGACCTTGGGCAAACTGCTTCTGCTTAGGCTTTGGTTTCTTCATCTTGTGGCCTGTCTATATTCTGAGTCTGAATCCAAGGAAAGTTAGAACTAAAGTATAGTATACAAGCAGCATATTTAACATAAACTGCAGTATTGGGTCTGCTCAGTCTACAGGTATTCTAAAGGAGTTATGGGTGACCAGAGGCTGTCTACCCAGGATATGCCAGCTTTGCTCAGGTAGACCTGGGAGCTAGAGGGCAGTACTATTGCTGAGTGAGCTTGGTGTATGTGTGAAAATATATATTAAAAAAGGTCTGGATGAATACATAAACTCATAATGGTAACCTCTGGGGGTGAGGAACAATGAAGACTTTAGTTTTATATGTAATATTTCTTTTTTTCCATAAAAAGTATAACAAATTAATATTTTATATGCATAATTTAAAAAGGCACTACTGTAGATTAAAGCAAATGTGCTAAAATATTAAGTCTGGGTGCTGGGAATATGGATGTGGTTTTTTTCCTATATACTCACCAGGTCTTTTTTTTTAATAGGCAAATATTTCAGTAAGTAACAAGTTTAATGGTTCAGTGACAAATAGACTATGTCTGGTTAAAAATTAAATTTGGGGAGCAAGAAAATGTACAAACGAAAAGGAGAACTGAATTTAGCTTTACCCATTTGACAAGAAAGTAAGAGATACCAATGCCTCTACTTTATTTGGCCAGGATACTTGTAGAAAAGAAACTCTTTGTTTTTGTGTTCAGTATTGTCTTGGCTTTCCACAGCAGTAGTGGGGGAGCTGTTTGTTTCCTGGTCACATGAACTACTTATGCTTTTGTCGCTGGCTTCTTGTAAGTTTGAAAACCAAAGAGTTCTTGGTAACCTTGGTAGCCTACTGTCCAGATGGGTAGGGAAATGGGCCAAAGGACAAACTTGATGAAATATTTCTAGTGTAGAGAATGATTGCAAAGTCAATCTTATGTAAAACATGAAAAAGTGAGGAGAGACAGGCAGTCATTTCCCAGGGAAATAAGTTTTCTTTAATCTTGATAGTCGTGCAGTTTCTGTTATGCTACTTCTAAAACCCTAAGTTACTCCACATGTTCCCCTTATCTCCAGCTCTAGATTTGTATTATAAAAATCTTCAAACAGTACAGAAAAGGTAAAAGAATAGTACAATGGATGCTTGTTATACCTATCACTTAGATTCAACAATTTTTTAACATTTTGCTATGTGTGCATTATTTTTATCCCCCCCCCCCTTTTTCAGGTAAGTTGCAGACATCACTTCACTCCTAAGTAATCCCTCATGCAGCTGCTAAGAAAAAGCACATTCTACTATTTCACCATATCATCTCACCCAAGAAAGTTAACAGTAATTGCTTACTATCATCAAATACCTAGTCCACATTCAAGTTTTCCCAGATGTCTCATGGATGTTTCACTTTAAAAAAAACAATCATATTACATTTGTCCTGGCTGGTGTGGCTCAGTTGGTAGGCATCATCCTGTGCACCAAAAAGTTGCTGGTTCCATTCCTAGTCAGGGCATATGCCTGGGTTATAGGTTCAATCCCTGGTAGGGGGCAAGTAGGAGGCAGCCGATAGATGTTTCACTCTCACATTGATGTTTTACTCTCACATCGATGTTTCTTTTTTTTTTCTTCAAATTGTGAGAGTAGCTCTTTTATTTTTTTTCTCTCTTTATTGATTAAGGTATTACATATGTGTCCTTATCCCTCTCATTGCCACCGCCCCCCCTCATGCCCTCACCCCCCTGGTGTCTGTGTCCATTGGTTATGCTTATATGCATGCATACAAGTCCTTTGGTAGATCTCTCCCCCTTACCCCCACCCTCCCCTACCTTCCCTCTGAGGTTTGATGGTCTGATTGATGCTTATCTGTCTCTGGATCAGTGTTTCTCTCTTACTCTCACTCCTTTCCTCTCTCTAAAAATCAGTAAAAATATTTTTTAAAAATCATATTACAGCCCGGCCAGTGTTGCTCAGTGGTTGAGCATTGACCTATGAACCAGAAGGTCACAGTTCGATTCTCGGTCAAGGCACATGCCAGGCTTATGGACTCAATCCCCAGTAGGGGGCGTGTAGGAAGCAGCTGATCAATGATTCTCTCTCATCGTTGATGTTTCTTTCTCCCACTCCCTTCCTCTCTCTGAAATCAATAAAAACGTATTTTTTAAAATCATATTACATTTCATATGTGGCATTGTATTATTATTATTTAATCTCTTCTATATTAGAAGAGTTTTCCCTCTTTGTTATTTTTTTTTGCATGAGATTGGCTTTTTATAACTTAAACAAATGTTTTAATTGTGATAAAATAAACAAACGTTGCCATTTTAACTACTTTTTAAGTGTACAGTTTAGTGGCATTAAGTACATTCACATTGTGCTGTAATCACCACTGTCCATCCACCACAAAACTGAAACTCTGTACCTCTTAAAGAATAACTCCCCATTTTGTTCCCCCAGCTCCTGGCAACCACCTATAAGAACCTCATTAAGTGGAATCATACAATATTTGTCCTTTTGTGACTGGCATATATTTCACTTACTATAATGTCCTCAAGGTTCATTCATGTTTTAGCATGTGCCAGAATGTCCGTCCTTTTTAAGATTTAATAGTCTGTCCGTCCTTTTTAAGATTTAATAGTCTATTGTACGTATACCCCATAGTTTATTATTTTTCTGTGGATAGACACTTGCCTTGCTTCTGTCCTTTGATTGTTGTGAATAATGCTGCTGTGAACATGGATGTACAAATATCCATGAATCCTTGCTTTTAATTCTTTTGGCTGTATGCCCAGAGTGTAATTGTTGCATCATATGGTAATTCTAGTTTTTATTTTTTGAGGAACCTCCATATTCTTCCACAGGGTCTGCACTGTTTTACATTCTCACCAGTAGTGCACAAAGTTTCCAATTTCTCTCCATCCTTTCTAATATTTGTTATTTTCTGAGGTTGTTTTTTGTTTGTTTGTTTATTGTGTGTGTGTGTGTTTATAGTAGCCATCTTACTTTGTGTGAGAGCAGTATCTCTTTGAGGTTTTGATTTTCATTTCCATAATGATTAGTGATATTGAGCGTATTTTCATACGCTTAGTGGCCATTTGTATATCTTCTTTGGAGAAATGTCTATTCAATTTTGAATAGGTTTTTTGTTTTTCTTGAGTTTTAGGACTTCTTCATATATTCTGAATATTAGCCACTTATTAGGTAAATGATTTTGCAAATATTTCCTCCCATTCTTTGGGTTGCCTTTCCATTCTGTTGTGTCCTTTGGTGAACATAAATTTTTAATTTTGGGGAAGTCTGATTTACATATTTTTCTTTTGTTGTCTGTGCTTTCAGTGACATAGCCAGAAATCATTGCCAAATCCAATGTCATGAAGCTTTTCATATGTTTTTTCATATGTTTTCTTATAAAAGTTTTATGGTTTTAGGTTTACATTTAGGTCTTTACTCTTTTTAAAAATATTTTTTATTGATCTTAGAGAGATGGGAAGAGAGAGGGAGAGAGAAACAGAGAGAGAGAGAGAAAAAAAAAACAATGTGAGAGAGAAACATCCATCAGCTGCCTACTGCACATCCCTACTGGGTATCGAGCCCGCAACCCAGGTGTGTACCCTGATCCTGAACCAGTAACCTTTTGCTCTGACACCATTTATTTGAATAGGTCAATGTTCATTCAACTGGCTAGGACTCTATTCTATTTTAAATTAAATTTGTATATATGGTGTAAGGTAAGGCTTCAAATTCATTCTTTTGCATGTAGATATACAGTTTTCTCAAAACCATTTTTTGAAAAAACTGTACTTTTTCAATGAATGATCTTGGTACCCTTGTCAAAAATTGCCAGTACCACACTGCCTTTTTTAAAAAAAATCTTACCTGAGGACATGTTTACTGATTTTAGAGAGAGGGGTGATGCTCCAACCCACTAAGCCACACCAGCCAGTGCTGCTTTGCTTACTGTAGCTTTCTAGTAACTTTTGAAATCAGGAAGTGTGTCCTCCATCTTTGTCCTTTTTCAATATTGTTTTTGGCTATTCTGGGTTCCTTGAGAGTTCATATGAATTTTAGGATGGATTGTTTTATTTCTGCAAAAACATCCTTGGTATTTTGATAGATATTGCTATAGATTTCTTTGTATAATATTGGCAGTTTAACGACATTAAGTCTTCCTATTTATGAACACATATGTATTTCCATTATTGCTATCTTCCTTAATTTCTTTCAGAAATATATTAATGATCCAATTTCTCTGAATTGTCACCAGAATTTTGGTATGTCATGTTTATTTTAGCTTTTCTAATAGGTGTGTAGTAATATCTCATTCTGATTTTAATTTGCATTTCCCTAGTGGATAATGGTGGTGAACATGTTTTCATGTGCTATCTCTGTGTCCTCTTTGAAGAAATGTTCCTTCATGCTTGTTACCCATTTTCTAATTGTATTGCATATGTTTTACTGTTGAATTTTGCGAGTTATTAATTTATGTATTCTACTGTCAGATATGTGATTTGAAAATATGTTCTCCCAATCTTAGCTTTTCTTTTATATATAAATATTTGATTTCAGAGAGGAAGGGAGAGGGAGAGAGAGATAGAAACATCAATGATGAGAGAGAATCACCGATCGGCTGCCTCCTGCATGCCCCCAACTGGGGACCGAGCCCGCAACCTGGGCATATGCCCTTGACCGGAGTTGAACCTGGGACCCTTCAGTCTGCAGGCCGACACTCTATCCACTGAGCCAAACCAGCTAGGGCTTAGCTTGTCTTTTCATTCTCTCAACAGGGTCTTTCACAAAGCAACATTTAAAATTTTGATGAAGTCTAATATATCATATTTTTCTTTTATGGTTCATATTTTTGGTATTAAGTCTAAGAAAGAACTTCATAAACCCTGAGTCCTAAATTTTTTTCTAAAGATTTTATACTTTTATATTTAAAAATTTTAAATGTATAATCTATTTTGAGTTAATTTTTGTGTAAGGTGTAAGGTTTAGGTTCATGTTTTTGTCTATGGATATCCATTTGCTCCAACACCATTTATTGAGAAGACTGTCCTTCTTTCATTGAATTGCTTTTGAAGTTTTGCCCTAAATTAGTTGGCTATATTTGTCTGGGTCTATTTATGGCTACTCTGTACTGTTCCATTGAGCTATGTGTCTGTCTCTCAACCAATACCACTCAGTCTTGATTACTTTAGCTGTCTAAGTCTTGGCATTATATATAGTGATTCCCCCCCTTTGTTCTTCCCCCTCTCCCCCACCAAAAAAAAAAAATTGTTTTAGCTATTCTAGTTCCTTTGCCTTTTCATGTAAGTTTTAGAGTTATTTTGTCTATGTCTACAAAACTCTGTTGGGATTTTGATATGAGTTGTGTTAATCCTGTATATCAATTTGGAGAGAATGGACATCTACATTATGTTGAATTTTCCAATCCATGGACACATTATGTCTCTCCATTTACTTAAATATTCTTTGATTTCCTTTATCAGTGTTTTGTAGTAAGTAGTTTATAAGTCTTATGCATGTTTTGTTAGATTTATATTTAAATAATAATGACTTTTAATTTTGGTTTCCATGTGTTTGTTGTTTTTATGTAGAAATACAATTGATTTTTACATAGTGATCTTGCAAACTTGTTGAACTCACTTATGAGTTCCAGAAGTTTTTTTGGTAAATTCTGTGATATTCCCTACTTCATTTTCAATCTGTATGCCTTTTATTTTCTTGCCTTATTACATTGGCTAGAACTTCCAGTATTCTGTTGAATAGGAGTGGTGAGAGTAGACATCCTTTTCTTGTTTCTCATTTTAGAGGAAAACTCACCATTAAGTGTAATCCAAAACTTTGCTTTGAAGGTTTTTGTAGACATACATTATCAACTTGAGGAAACTTGTCTATTCCTAGTTTTCTGAGTGTTTTTATTATAAATGGGTATTAAATTTTGTCAAATGATTTTTCTATATCAGTAATGTGGTTGTGTGAATTTTTTTTTCTTCTCTAGCTTTTCATAATAGTGGATTATATTGTTCGATCTACCCATATGAACCAACCCTGCATCCCTGGGATAACCCCCCTCTTGGTCATGGTGTATAAAGGAAGTCCTCACTTAGCATCAATGATAGGGTCTTGGAAACTGCAACTTACAGACTAATTTTACCACAGGCTAATTTATAAAACAGAGTTAAATTCCTTTGGTATATTTCTGGTCACAAAAACTACCAAACTTGCAAATAAAGACTCAAAACACTTGTAATATTAAACATTGAAGTAAATGTGAGCTATACATACATTTAAGAAAGATTAATAAAAACAAGTAAAGTAATTAATTTCTAATCCACTTATTTCAGTCCAGGGTTGCAGGTGGCTAGAACCTCTCCTGGCAGCTCAGGGCACAAGGCAGGGACCAATCCTGGACAAGACACCCTTGCATAGCAGGCTACAGTCATGCACACACCTACACCCACACTCACTCAGACTGGGACAAATTAGACACACCAGTTCACCTAATGTGCACATCTTTGGGTGTGGGAGGAAACTGGAGTACCTGGAGAAAACCCACTCAGACTTGGAGAGAACATGCAAACTCCACACATATAGTGGCCCTGGCTGGGAATTGATTTTTTTTTTCTCATCAATTTTATAGCTCTTATTTGAGGACCTGCTGTAATTCTTTTTGTATGTTTTGAGTTCTACTTGCTGGTAGTTTATTAAGGTTTTTATATCTATATTCATGTAGATATTGGTCTGTTGGTTTTTTTGTTTGTTTATTTTTCTTGGTAATGTCTTTACATGGTTTTTGGTATTACATGGAAGATTGTGAAGATCTTGAGGGAAGACAGTGCTAATGATCGCTAAGTCATGGAGTGGATGATTTGGGCCATGGGAATATCAGAAAGAATCCAGAGGAGAAAAGGAATCCAGAAGGGAATTAGTATTGTTGGCTGGAAATATTGTTGCTTGGGTGAGTGTAGGGCAGTGTACCAGAGCAAACTTAGTGAGGGTTGGGGATGCAATCTGGTTGTCATGGACGGAACAGTTAGTGTAGTTGGCTTGTGGAGAACCTTAGTTAATAATGATGTGATAGGGCTGGAAATATATTGACTGTAGGGAAAAATTAATTATATTAGTGTTAGGGAATTAATAATGGAGGTAGATCCTGAACCTGGAGGTGATGGGGCGGGGGGGAGCGGAGAGACCCAGTAGAAGGATCATTCTTGAGCAGGAAATTGAGCACCTCTCTCTAGCACTGCTGGTAAAGAGGAGGGGTTGGTATGGGAGCATGGGTCCTTAGAAGTGATATTAATGTCTGGGAGTGCCTCTCCTTGTGCTTTGTTTAGGAGGAAAGGGATATTCCTAAGGCCAAAGGAATAATAGATCTGCACCAAAATGGGAGCAAGTACCCAGGCGTGACACTCTACGGGTAGAGTTGTGATGGTGAATCAGAGATGGGTTTAGGTCTTTACACCATTTTTTTATTTGTTTGTTTTTATCTGTTTGATATTTTGTGTTTGGTTTTGACAGATTGGTGAGGTCCACAGTTAGGACAAATCAGTGTGGAAATTCTTCAATCATCCTCAGAAATAAGTCATTGGAGGTCTTTCTGCTAAGCTGCTGAGTCCCAGTATTGTTCAACATTGACCATGAGAAGGCCATTGGCTCCATCCTCCGTTGAGCCAGAGAGCCACTGACCATCCAGTTTGTAATCAGCAGTTCAGACTTAGTCCTCTGACCAATTCTGCATAATTACGTCTGGAAAATAGAAGAGAAGGGAATATTTCCCTATTCGTTTTGTGGTTTTGATACCAAAACCGGACAAGGACCAGTTTCCATCCCTAGCAGTCATTCCTCCTCATGCCTTCATTTGCTGGTACTGAGGAAGTTGATTTCTGTTCTGTTGCAGCTGCAGCCGACTCCGCCAGGTTCAGAGCATCCTGACCCAGAGCAGCAAGTCTCGACCCGATGGGATCCTCTGCATTCTAGGTCAGTGCTTTTAACAAGGTGGGACTCAGGGCTGGGGCAAATTGGCTTCTGTTCACAGGAAGATACTGATAATGGTATCATTGTGAGATCAGCCATGGGTTAGTGTCCCCTGCTCTTGTTCCCCTGAAATCCATTGCTGTTTAAATGAGATTGGGTGAGATATCGGTAAGATAGAGAGTACCTACCACAGAGCAGGCACTTTGTACATATTACCTCATTTCTCCTTACAGCAAACTTACAAGGGAGCAGTGTTGTCCCTTTTTTTTACAGAAGAGGAAACTGAGATTCTCGGAGATTAAACAGACTTGCTCAGGGCCACAGAGTGGCAAAATTAGGCATTTATTTGTTCTTTAAAAATTTTTATTATGAAAATATATCATATAATTTAAAAATTAAGACAATACATGAGTTGAGTAACAATGAACAGAACTTCCTAACCATCCCAGATACCCACTCCCACTCCCCAGAGATAACATTGTCAACAGTATCTTTTTTTTTTAACACAAATGGGAACATTTTATGCATATTGTTGTTAACCTAATTTTTAAAATTTTCACTTGACCATATATCTTAGAGTTTTTTAAATATGAGATGACTACTTGAATATGGAATACTACAATGTTGCAGAAATTGATGTGCTTGAAGTTGGGTGTGAAATGAAGGTAAAAAGTAAACCTTCAGGACA